>NC_086317.1:391392933-391540433 GCF_036172605.1 Pelobates fuscus
TAGGAACCTATAGTGTCTCTGGTTGGGGGCGTAGATGTTAGCAAAAGTGTAAGTTTGGTCTACAATCTTCCCTTTCACGAATAAGTACCTGCCTTCCCTGTCCGTCAGTATCTCTTCTTCTATGAAGGGGACTCTTTTGTGCATGAGGATCGCGACCCCCCGTGCCTTTCCCCCCTGGAAATCGCTATAAAACCCCTTCGGGAATCTGTGGTCGTGGAAGCGGGGTCGTGCCCCTTCTCTAAAGTGGGTCTCCTGTATGTATGCTATGGACGCTTTTAGAGTGTGGAGTTCGCGTAGTGTAGTCGACCTCTTTTCAGGTTTATTAAGCCCTTTGGTATTGATGGACACTAATGTGAGGTTTGCTGGTGTGAGTGACATGTTTGGTGTGTGGTAGTGTGTGTGTCTACGTCTGCAGTCGGTCGGTCTCGGGGCGTAGGATGGGAGGGGGGGGTGGGGAAGGTGGGGAGGGTGTCGGGAAGTAAGGGGGTAAGTAGGTGTAGGAAATAACCGTCACCTGGGTGACGTTAGGGTTATGGCGTCGAGGTGTATGTGTGGGCCCGGGCCGTTTTGCGCGCCCAGTGCCCCACTCACCTGGATGTGGCGCCTATCCCGTCGGGGTGTGGGAGGAACACCGAGAAATGTCGTGACCACGTGGGAAACTCCTCCCCCAGGTGGTCCAGTTCTCGATCTTTTCCTAGTCTAGGTGGTCTGGGGATGTCTGCCTCCCATGCCTCCCTGTTCAGTGGCTCTAGTCGTGATCGTATGTGGCTGTCTCCGCCTTTGGACGTCTCTGTAGTCGAGTCGTCACCCTGGGCATATCTTCAAATAACATAAGAACAAGAAACAATAAATCATACATTAAACGATTCTATTTACCCTCAAGCTTGCAATGTCTATACAATAAGTAAAACCAATGCCGCGTTATAGAATTATGTCTATACAGAGCGTTATAGTTTGGTCAGAAAGGTAGCGCGTTCTGAAATGATTGGAGAATACAAATAACACAAGTAAACCTTCATAAACATTCAAGTTATTTCTGCGCGGCTTTATGGGCCGGCCGACCCCCCCGCTCACCCTCCCCTTCCACCTTAAGATAGTGGTGCCGTGATACAATAGTGTTGCTGCAGCTAATACCTACAAAGTTGGTTATAAATCACCCCCTGCCCCCAGTTATTCCCAGTGACCCTAGCTCGTGGTGAGAGGTGCCCCTGTGCCCTGTCAGCTCTTCCGTGCTCTGGAGGGGTATCTTGAGTGGTCTGGGCATGTGTTGTAGCCTATGTGTGAGGTGGTCCGCATGGGGTGACATGCGGTCCCCTTTCCTGTGTATCCGCTCTCTAGGCTTCATGGAATGTCCCCCCCTCTTCCCTCCTCTATCCTCCTCCTCTACGGGTCGATTGCGGCCCTGTCAGTTCCCGAGTGAGCCGGGCCCACACCTCTCCTCTCCCGCCCGCTCCTGCTGGGTTCATCACGGGTCGGTGTAGGAGAAGCGTTTGCCCAGCCCAGTCGGCCCCATCTTGTGCCCGTCTCCCTCCCGGCCCTTGCGTAGTCTGTTACTTTCGGGCTTTACCTTCTTGCCCTTCAACCCTCGCTCCCTCCCCAAGTGGTTGGGCTAGTCCCTTGCCAAAAGTCCAGCATATACTTGTGAGTCCTTCGGTATGGGCGTCGTCTCGGTTGTGGCCGGGGGCGGCAGTCCTGTGATATATCGAATGGTTTGCAAAGTCCGGGCCGCACCCGGGGTTTCGTAGTTCCGAGGGCGGGTGTCTCCGGAGGAGGGGTGTCAAAGTTCTAGACAGAACATTAGGTATTATCTTCAAGGTGGGTATTCCTCGTGTCCAGGTGTGGGGAGTCCATGTGAGTTGTGATAGTCCGTGTCTGGTTAGAGTTCTGCTATTGTGGTAGGGGAGTCTCTACTGGTGGTGGTCGGCCGATGTCGTCCGCCATCTTGGCGCGTGTCGTCGATCCCTTCAAAGTTGGGCCCCCGAGGGCCTCAGCGCCTGTTGCCGCGTAGTTCTCCGGGTCTGCGTACTCTGTGGTTGGGGTGGAGCCCCTCGAGCAGGCGTGTATGGTGCTAGCGGGTCCGGCCACTGTAAGGGTGCCGGCGTGATTTGGAGTTCTGCTGCTAGGGCATTTAGGTCTTGTCTGTCCTTCATCAGGAAGGGGCCGTTTGGTGTCTGTACTTGTAGCCCCGTGGGGAAGCACCAGCGGTAGCGCAGCTTGTTTGCTTGTAATTGTTTGGTGAAGGGGCGTAATGCTCGCCTGTAAGCCAGCGTGGCAGGTGCCAAGTCGGGAAAGAGTTGTACCTCGGTATCACCAAGGTGTACCGTTCCTGCGTCCCTGGCCTTTCTGAGTATGTCCTCCTTGAGTTGGTAGCTCATCAAACAGCATATGACGTCGCGCGGTGGGGTCCCTTCCGGACCTTTGGGCCGTAGAGCCCTATGTGCCCGTATAAAGTCAATGGGATCATGTTGTGTGCGGCCTAGTATGGAGTTAAAAAGACCGGTCAGCGTGGTCTGTACTGGGGCGGAGTTGTCCGCTTCCTCCGGGATCCCCCGGACTCTAATATTTTGCCTCCTGCCGCGATTATCTAGGTCTTCCATGTGGCCCGCCATTTGCTGTAGTTGGAGGGTGTGGAGTCGTAGCGTGTCCGTGTTCGCAGATTGCGCCGCTGACATGTGGTCGCAATCCGCCTCTACTTGGGCGACTCGCTGGTGTAGGCCTCGGATTTCCTCCTTGAGCGTTTGGAGCTCCGTTGAGATGGAGGTGCGGAGTTCCGAGTTGGCCGCTTTTAAGTCGGCCTTTGTGGGCAGGTTGCGTAGCATTTCCATCCAGTCTGGGTGGTGGGCGGCTGGATCGGTAGGCAGGTTGTCCGCCATGGTCCCGTCTCCGCTTGGTGTAAGTGGGAGCGGGTCCTCTGGGGCCGTTTGGCTCGTGTAGGCCTGAGGGTCTGCGTCCGCTTGTGCGGTCAAGAAGTGCCTCATGGAGGGGTTTTGAGACCTCCTGGGGGTGTCCGCTTGTTTAGGGGGTTGAGAGGGTCTATTTGTTTTGCCCATTTTCAGGGTGAAAGTGTGCTTTAGGCGGTGATTTAGCGGAGCCTTGCAGGGAGCTCTAGGTCTATGCTGCCATCTTCCTCAGCGTCCAGGCCACGCCCCTCGTGATTGTTAATTCTGATTGGAAGTTATCCAATCAGAATTAACCACAGGATTTAAATACTTACTTTTCCTGTCTCTCAGTGCCCTGTTGTGGTCTTATGGTACCTGTATTGCTATTTGCTCGTGTTTCTCTCTGGTTACCGAATATTTGGCTTGTTATTCCGATTCTCCTGCTTTCTCCATTCCTTTGACCTCGGCTTGTTTCTCGTTCTCTTGTTTTCTGGCTCCCTTTACTTGGCTTGTCTCCTGACTATTCTTAGTGTGCTTAACCCGGCCATTCTAAGGACCGGTATTGCACCCTTTACTATCTGTGACCTGTTAGCGGGTTAGGTTCCCGAATCGTGACATTACAACAGGGCCATAATGGAACCTGCTGACATTCCACAGCTATTAGTTAATCAGGAGGCTAGAATGGATGGTTTAAATCACCGTATGGATCAGTTTGCTCAAGCTTTACAAACCATACTGGCTCGTACTGCACACTTGCAGCCTGCCTTCAGGAGGCTGCTGCTGCTGTGCCCGAACCCATTCCCAATCCAGTACCCGTTCCTGCTCATGTAGTTCATATGACGCCACCACAGCGCTATAGCGGTGATCCAGCATTGTGTCGTGGTTTCCTCAACCAAATTGATATCCATTTGGTAATGAATCCACGTTCCTATCCCACTGACAGAACCAAAATTGCTTTTTTAATAAACCACTTGTCCGGGAAAGCTTTAGCATGGGCCAACCCCATGTGGGAGAATACGTCTCCTATGTCCTTTGCAGATTTTTTGACAGCTTTCAAACGCACGTTTGATCAACCCGGTAGGGTTGCCACTGCTGGCAAAGCTCTGCTTAGGGTCCGACAGGGTAACAGATCTGTAGCGGATTATACTATCGAATTCCGCACTCTAGCAGCTGAAGTGGTTTGGAATAACGACGTCCTTGTAACAGCCTTTCAGGAGGGTTTGGCCGCTTACATACTGGATGAAATAGCATCCAGGGAATTGCCTGTTCTTCTGGATGATGTTATAGACTATATAATTCTTATTGACAACCGTATTAGAGAGAGGCGTAGTCAAAGACGGATGAATACACATGTGTTACCTGCTCTACCCAGTACTGCATTACTAGCATTACCCGCTCCTAGTCAACCATCCCCCGAACCCATGCAATTGGGTGTTACGGGGTTAACTGAGGCTGAAAGAGCGTACCGTAGAAGGGAGGGGTTATGCCTTTATTGTGGAAAGAGGGGCCACCTCTGTAGTACCTGCCCTAAATTGCAGGGAAACTTCAGCACCTAAGGCCTAGAGAGGGGTCGGCCTCGGGTGTTATGACTTTGTCCCCTCATATGTCCATCTCTAGACCATTTATTACGGTTTCTCTTTTGGTCAATAAAACCACTATAACAACCAAAGCCTTGATCGATGCAGGTGCGGCAGACAACCTTATGGATGAGAACTTTGCTAAAACCGCAGCGTGGACTTTTATCCAAAAGGCCACACCCTTGGCCGTTGAGGCCATAGATGGTAGACCACTTGAGAAACCTCTGGTGACCCATGAAACCCAAGAAATAGTTATGTCTGTTGGTGCTTTGCACAAGGAAAGGTTAACCTTCCAAATAATTGACTCCCCTACTGCTTCTATCGTTCTGGGTTTTCCCTGGTTAGTTAAACACAACCCACTACTTGATTGGGGTTGTTTAGATATACTCTCCTGGGGGGAATCTTGTCAACGAGACTGTGTGGCCCATGTACGTCCTGTTTGTTTACTCAACGTGCCCACGGCTAAACCACTTTCTGTTTCTGTCCCTTCTGTGTATGCAGACCTTGCATTGGTTTTTGAAAAAAGGGAGGCAGATAAGCTACCTCCACACCGTGACTATGACTGTGCCATAAACCTGTTACCGGGTACTATGCCTCCTAGGGGTAAGGTCTACCCTCTTTCTGAGAAAGAAAAACAGGTCATGGAGGAGTACATACGGGAATCCTTAAGTAAAGGTTTTATCAGAAGGTCCTCCTCTCCTGCTGGTGCTGGTTTCTTTTTTGTGGTCAAGAAAGAGGGCGATTTGAGGCCATGTATAGATTACAGGGCTCTAAACAATATAACGATTAAAAATGCCTATCCGATCCCTCTCATCACTGAGTTGTTTGATCGTGTTAAAGGTTCTAGATATTTTACTAAACTAGACATCAGGGGGGCTTATAACCCTGTTCGTATAAAGGAGAATGATGAATGGAAAACAGCGTTCAATACACGTAGTGGGCATTACGAGTATCTAGTCATGCCTTTTGGATTGTGTAATGCTCCTGCTGTATTTCAGGACCTCATAAACGATGTCCTTAGAGATCTACTGCATGTCTGTGCCGTAGTCTACCTTGATGACATACTTGGATATTCTCCAGATTTTAAGTCACACCATACTCATGTAAGGATGGTGCTTAAGAGGTTGTTGCAGAACGGTCTTTTTTGTAAGTTAGAGAAATGCTTATTCGACCAAAGTTCTGTACAATTCCTAGGGTATGTCATTTCTGAACAGGGATTCAGCATGGATCCTTCTAAATTGGAAGCCATACTGTCTTGGCCCCTTTCCCAAGGACTTAAGGCAATACAGCGGTTTATAGGGTTTGCCAATTATTATAGGAAGTTTGTTAAAAACTTTTCATCCATTATTTCCCCTATCACTAAACTGACTAAAAAAGGTTTACACCTCAGGGTTTGGACTCCTAAAGCTATTGAGGCCTTCAAGACTCTAAAAAAGGCATTTGCCACTGCCCCTGTGTTACACCATCCTGATCCTTCCCTTCCCTTTGTAATGGAAGTAGACACTTCTGAATCAGGTGTAGGTGCAGTGTTGTCACAAAGACAATCGTATGCCGAGCCCCTCCTTCCCTGTTTCTTTTCTAAACGGTTGTCTGAGTCTGAAAAGAATTACGACGTCGGGAACAGGGAATTATTGGCTATAGTGATGGCTTTTAAAGAATGGAGGTACTTATTAGAAGGAGCTAGACACAAAATCCTGGTTATAACGGATCATAAGAATCTATCCTATATCGCAGATGCTAAAAGGTTGTCCTCTCGCCAGGCTAGATGGTCTTTATTTCTCTGACGCTTTCAGTACATCATCACTTATAGGCCTGGATATTGCAATGTCAAGGCTGATGCTATCTCCCGACAGTACGAAACTTTAGATTCGATTGCCTCCACTCCTGAACCCATTGTGCCTACATCTAATATAATAGCTGCTACCCGTTTGGTTATTTTGTCTCTTTTCCTTGATCGTATCAAGACATACCAATCCCAAGCACCCTCTGAGACTCCTGTTCGTAAGCTATACGTAAAAGTAAAAGACAGAAAAAAGTTGTTAGCTTTATTTCACACTGCCAAAACTGCTGGTCATCCAGGGGTTACCAAAACATACAAGAGTCTCCTTCACCAGTTTTGGTGGCCCTCACTTAAAAAAGACGTGGTGGATTATGTGCAGGCTTGTCGTGTCTGCACACAGTGTAAGTCCCCAAATGTTAAACCCCTGGGACTCCTAATGCCCCTATCTGTACCCAAGAAACCATGGACACACTTATCCATGGATTTCATTATGGATCTTCCTTCATCTGATGGACAGACAGTAATTTTGACTGTAACTGATAGGTTCTCCAAAATGGCGCACTTTATTCCACTTAAAAAGTTACCTTCTGCGGTTCAGTTGGCTCAGGTGTTTGCCAAAGAGGTGTTCCGCTTGCATGGTATACCACAGGATATCGTATCCGACAGGGGTCCTCAATTTGTCTCTCGGTTTTGGAGGGGCTTTTGTGATGAGATGGGGGTCTCCTTGTCGTTTACTTCCTCCTATCATCCACAATCTAATGGAGCTGCCGAACGGGCAAATCAGTCTGTGGAGTTGTATTTACGCTGCTTCACGAATGCACACCAGGACAACTGGTCTCAGCCCCTTCCCTGGGCTGAATTTGTCAGGAATACTGTGACTCATTCTTATACTGGCATAAGTCCTTTTATGGTGGCTTATGGGTTCCAACCCTCTGTCCTTCCTTGTGTGTTCTCCGACAAGGGAATGCCCGCTTTGGACGAGCATCTCGCCTCCTTACGGAAGATGTGGGATCAGGTCCATGCTGCTCTCTCTCGGGCTGCGATTACTCAGAAGAGATTTGCTGATCATCGTAGGTGTGCGGCTCCTTCTTATGCTCCGGGTGATAGGGTTTGGTTGTCCTCTAGGAATCTCTGCCTCAGGGTTTCCTTGATGAAATTCGCGCCCAGGTACCTTGGTCCCTATAAGGTATTGCGTAGGATTAATCCTGTGTCCTACTCCCTGGCATTGCCTCCTTCCATGCGTGTACCTAACACCTTTCACACCTCCCTTTTGAAGCCCTTGCTCTGTAATCGGTTCTCTGGGTCTCTCAGGCGTTCTGATGCCCTCCGCGCGGTCTCTAGTGACGTGTACAAGGTGGCTGCTCTCCTTGATTCTCGTTTCTCTTGTGGTCGGTTGCAGTATCTGGTTGATTGGAAGGGTTACGGTCCTGAGGAGCGGTCTTGGGTTTCTGTCTCTGATTTGGACGCGCCCTCTTTGATCCGCTCCTTTCATGTGCGGTTTCCTTTGAAGCCTTCGGCTTCCCGCCCTCCGGGCGGTCCTCGAGGGGGAGTTATGTCAGGGCTCTGCGGGCGGCTGTGAGGGGAGGATGTAATCCTCTCGCAGCACTCACCCTCGGTCCCCTCTTCCCCTACCTGTCGGCGAGCGGCGTCCTCTCTGCTTGATGCGTCGCTCGCGTCCTCCTCCTCTCCTCCCAGCGGCAGCATGTATAACGCTGCATGCTGGGAGCCGGCACATTTATCCAAACGCCGGGGTCACTCACGTGACCCGGCGTTAAAGCAACAGCACAATAATCACAGTGGGAGGTATAGATATCCCCCACGTGTGATTGTTGATTCTGATTGGAAGTTATCCAATCAGAATTAAGCACAGGATTTAAATACTTACCTTTCCTGTCTCTTAGTGCCCTGTTGTGGTCTTATGATACCTGTATTGCTATTTGCTCGTGTTTCTCTCTGGTTACCGAATATTTGGCTTGTTATTCCGATTCTCCTGCTTTCTCCATTCCTTTGACCTGGGCTTGTTTCTCGTTCTCCTGTTTTCTGGCTCCCTTTACTTGGCTTGTCTCCTGACTATTCTTAGTGTGCTTAACCCGGCCATTCTAAGGACCGGTATTGCACCCTTTACTATCTGTGACCTGTTAGCGTGTTAGGTTCCCGAATCGTGACATCCTCCCTCTGCATGCATAGAGATTCATTGATTCAATTCATCTCTATGAGGAGATGCTGATCGGCCAGGGCTGTGTTTGAATCATGCTGGCTCTGCCCCTGATCTGCCTCTTTGTCAGTCTCAGCCAATCCTATGGGGAAGCATTGTGATTGGATCAGGCTACCACATGTCAGCAGACTGCTTGTTTTTCTGAGTCTAACAGCATGCAGATTTACAGCTTCAGGCTTGAATACGGTAAGATTTTACTATATTTATGGCGGCATGAGGGGCAATGGGGGGGCTAGATGGTGGTTTTAACACTATAGGGTCAGGAATACATGTTTTTGTTCCTGACCCTATAGTGATCCTTTAATCTGGAACTCTGCAGAAACTCCCCTTGTGAAAAAAAATAGTTGATCAAAAAGCAAATAATTTCTCATACACCACTTAAACCTCTCAATGTCAACATTTTAGACAAATGACAGAAGACAACCATGCATCAGCATTTTATCTTTCTTTCTTGGTGGTAGAGAAGACAGGGAGGGGAGGAAAACTCTACCTATGTTATGTATACAATAATAACACATATAATTATTTTATGTTCTATGATCAAGATTAGTGATGTACCGAACTGTCCGCCGGCGAACAGTTCCCGGCGAAATTAGCGTGTTCGCGTTCGCCGCTGCGGGCGGACACATGCGCAGTTCGATCCGCCCCCTATTCGTCATCATTGGGCAAACTTTGACCCTGTGCCTCTCGGTCAGCAGACACATTCCAGCCAATCAGCAGCACTCCCTCCCTTCCACACCCTCCAACCTCCCTCCCAGCATCCATTTTCGATTCATTCGGAAGATGCATGCTTAGTGAGAGGAGGGAAAGTTTAGCTGCTGCTGATTAGATAGGGAAATTGATAGCTAGGCTAGGGTATTCAGTGTCCACTACAATCCTGAAGGACTCATCTGATCTCTGCTGTAAGGACAGCACCCCAAAAAGCCCTTTTTACCTGTGTAATGTAATTGCAGGTGCCTGCCTGCCAGCTTCTGTGTGAGGTTCACATTGGATACTGTGCCTATTTGCCCAGTGCCACCACTCATATCTGTTTTAACAATAGGTTAAGCTTTACATTTAAAATAAATATTTTTTTTTCACTGTAATAGAAGAGCAGTTGCCTGCCTGCCAGCTTCTGTGTCAGGTTGGATGCCTTGCCCATTTGCACAGTCAGTGCCACCACTCATATCTGTTTTAACAATTGGTTAAGCTTTAGATTTCAAATAATTTTTTTTTCACTGTAATAGAAGAGCAGTTGCCTGCCTGCCAGCTTCTGTGTGAGGTTCACATTGGATACTGTGCCCACTAGCCCAGTGCCACCACTCATATCTGTTTTAACAATTGGTTAAGCTTTAGATTTAAAATAAATATTTTTTTTTCACTGTAATAGAAGAGCAGTTGCCTGCCTGCCAGCTTCTGTGTCAGGTTGGATGCCTTGCCCATTTGCACAGTCAGTGCCACCACTCATATCTGTTTTAACAATAGCTTAAGCTTTAGATTTTAAAGAAATCATTTTTTTTCACTGTAATAGAAGATCAGTTAGTTGTCTGCAAGCGTCTGGGTGTCAGGCCTACTTCAGCGTGTGCTCTGCAGACCTGTGCCAGCGTGCTTTGACAGTTGCCAATCATATCTGGTGTCTCTATAGCGTGCTTTTACAACCAAAATTTTGTTTCCACTGTAATAGAAGAGCAGTTGCCTGCCTGCCAGCTTCTGTGTGAGGTTCACATTGGATACTGTGCCTACTTGCCCAGTGCCACCACTCATATCTGTTTTAACAATTGGTTAAGCTTTACATTTAAAATAAATATTTTTTTTTCACTGTAATAGAAGAGCAGTTAGTTGTCTGCAAGCGTCTGGGTGTCAGGCCTACTTCAGCGTGTGCTCTGCAGACCTGTGCCAGCGTGCTTTGACAGTTGCCAATCATATCTGGTGTCTCTTTAGCGTGCTTTTACAAAGAAAAAAGGTTTCCAGTGTAAGCTAATAGCAGACAGTCAGTGTCCTTCAAGCGGCTCTGTCAGGCCTTCCTTCAGCGTGTGCCCTGCACAACCCTGCCAGCGTGCTTTGACAGTTGCCACTCATATCTTGTGTCTCTATAGCGTGCTTTTACAACCAAAATTTTTTTTCCACTGTAATAGAAGAGCAGTTGCCTGCCTGCCAGCTTCTGTGTGAGGTTCACATTGGATACTGTGCCCACTAGCCCAGTGCCACCACTCATATCTGTTTTAACAATTGGTTAAGCTTTACATTTAAAATAAATATTTTTTTTTCACTGTAATAGAAGATCAGTTAGTTGTCTGCAACGGTCTGGGTGTCAGGCCTACTTCAGCGTGTGCTCTGTAGACCTGTTCCAGCGTGCTTTGACAGTTGCCAATCATATTTGGTGTCTCTATAGCGTGCTTTTAAAACCAAAATTTGTTTTTCACTGTTATAGATTGAATAGCAGTTACTTGTCTTCAAGCGGGTGTCTCAGGCCTACAGTGTGTGCTCTGCAGAACTGTTCCAGTGCACATTGCCAATCATATCTGGTGTCTCTATAGCGTGCTTTTAAAACCAAAATTTGTTTTTCACTGTTATAGATTGAATAGCAGTTACTTGTCTTCAAGCGGCTCTGTCAGTCCTTCCTTCAGCGTGTGCTCTGCAGAACTGTTCCAGTGCACATTGCCAATCATATCTGGTCTCACAGTAGCTTGCACGCATAGTACCACTAATCCCAAAAAAAATGACAGGCAGAGGCAGGCCACCCCGCAGGGGCCGTCATGGTCGTGGTGCTGTGATTCCCTTTTGCCCTAGAATAATGCCCAGTTTTCAGAAGCCACGTACCCTGAACTTGAAAAGTTCTGAGGACTTAGTTGACTGGCTAACACAGGACACCCAATCTTGTACAGCCTCCGCTCGGAACCTTGACGCACCATCCTCCTCCAGCTTAGCTTCAGGCACCTCTCAAGATAGCACTCACCCGCCTGCCGCCGCCACCAAAACTAGCACCACAGCCGCTTTACTTGGTATGTCAGAGGAGTTATTCACACACCCGTTTGAAGAAATGAGTGATGCGCAACCATTATTGCTAGAGGATGTAGATAACAGGGATATGTCTCAGGCAGGCAGCATTAAACACATGGAGGTACGGTGTGATGATGATGATGTTGTACCCGCTGCTGCTTCCTTTTCTGAGTTGTCAGATACAAGTGAAGCGGTTGATGATGACGATGCGTCCATGGATGTCACGTGGGTGCCCGCTCGGCAAGAAGAAGAACAGGGCGAAAGTTCAGATGGGGAGACAGAGAGGAGGAGGAGGAGACGAGTTGGAAGCAGGGGGGGGTCGTCGCAAGGAGCTAGTGGCACAGTCAGACAGCATGCTCTGCAGACCTGTGCCAGCGTGCTTTGACAGTTGCCAATCATATCTGGTGTCTCTATAGCGTGCTTTTACAACCAAAATTTTGTTTCCACTGTAATAGAAGAGCAGTTGCCTGCCTGCCAGCTTCTGTATGAGGTTCACATTGGATACTGTGCCTACTTGCCCAGTGCCACCACTCATATCTGTTTTAACAATTGGTTAAGCTTTACATTTAAAATAAATATTTTTTTTTCACTGTAATAGAAGAGCAGTTAGTTGTCTGCAAGCGTCTGGGTGTCAGGCCTACTTCAGCGTGTGCTCTGCAGACCTGTGCCAGCGTGCTTTGACAGTTGCCAATCATATCTGGTGTCTCTTTAGCGTGCTTTTACAAAGAAAAAAGGTTTCCAGTGTAAGCTAATAGCAGACAGTCAGTGTCCTTCAAGCGGCTCTGTCAGGCCTTCCTTCAGCGTGTGCCCTGCACAACCCTGCCAGCGTGCTTTGACAGTTGCCACTCATATCTTGTGTCTCTATAGCGTGCTTTTACAACCAAAATTTTGTTTCCACTGTAATAGAAGAGCAGTTGCCTGCCTGCCAGCTTCTGTGTGAGGTTCACATTGGATACTGTGCCCACTAGCCCAGTGCCACCACTCATATCTGTTTTAACAATTGGTTAAGCTTTACATTTAAAATAAATATTTTTTTTTCACTGTAATAGAAGATCAGTTAGTTGTCTGCAACGGTCTGGGTGTCAGGCCTACTTCAGCGTGTGCTCTGTAGACCTGTTCCAGCGTGCTTTGACAGTTGCCAATCATATTTGGTGTCTCTATAGCGTGCTTTTAAAACCAAAATTTGTTTTTCACTGTTATAGATTGAATAGCAGTTACTTGTCTTCAAGCGGGTGTCTCAGGCCTACAGTGTGTGCTCTGCAGAACTGTTCCAGTGCACATTGCCAATCATATCTGGTGTCTCTATAGCGTGCTTTTAAAACCAAAATTTGTTTTTCACTGTTATAGATTGAATAGCAGTTACTTGTCTTCAAGCGGCTCTGTCAGTCCTTCCTTCAGCGTGTGCTCTGCAGAACTGTTCCAGTGCACATTGCCAATCATATCTGGTCTCACAGTAGCTTGCACGCATAGTACCACTAATCCCAAAAAAAATGACAGGCAGAGGCAGGCCACCCCGCAGGGGCCGTCATGGTCGTGGTGCTGTGATTCCCTTTTGCCCTAGAATAATGCCCAGTTTTCAGAAGCCACGTACCCTGAACTTGAAAAGTTCTGAGGACTTAGTTGACTGGCTAACACAGGACACCCAATCTTGTACAGCCTCCGCTCGGAACCTTGACGCACCATCCTCCTCCAGCTTAGCTTCAGGCACCTCTCAAGATAGCACTCACCCGCCTGCCGCCGCCACCAAAACTAGCACCACAGCCGCTTTACTTGGTATGTCAGAGGAGTTATTCACACACCCGTTTGAAGAAATGAGTGATGCGCAACCATTATTGCTAGAGGATGTAGATAACAGGGATATGTCTCAGGCAGGCAGCATTAAACACATGGAGGTACGGTGTGATGATGATGATGTTGTACCCGCTGCTGCTTCCTTTTCTGAGTTGTCAGATACAAGTGAAGCGGTTGATGATGACGATGCGTCCATGGATGTCACATGGGTGCCCGCTCGGCAAGAAGAAGAACAGGGCGAAAGTTCAGATGGGGAGACAGAGAGGAGGAGGAGGAGACGAGTTGGAAGCAGGGGGGGGTCGTCGCAAGGAGCTAGTGGCACAGTCAGACAGCATGCATCGGCACCCGGGGTCAGCCCGACAGCACGCCAATCAACGCATGCTGTGTCCACCACCAGAATGCCGTCATTGCAGAGCTCAGCAGTGTGGCATTTTTTTTGTGTGTCTGCCTCTGACAACAGCGATGCCATTTGCAACCTGTGCCAAAGGAAACTGAGTCGTGGGAGGTCCAACACCCACCTAGGTACAACTGCTTTGCGTAGGCACATGATCTCACATCACAAACGCCTATGGGATCAACACATGAGTACAAGCAGCACGCCTACTCTAAGCCGCCATCCTCCTCCTGGTCCAGCATCTTCAGCCACGTCAACCACTGCTGTCCTTCTTGCCCCCTCTCAACCATCCGCCACTCCGTCTCCCGCCTTGAGCAGTTCCCGCTCATCTGCCCACAGTCATGTGTCTGTCAAGGACATGTTTGCGCGTAAGAAGCCAATGTCACCAAGTCACCCTCTTGCCCAGCGTCTGACAGCTGGCTTGTCCGAACTATTAGCCCGCCAGCTTTTACCACACAATCTGGTTGAGTCTGAGGCGTTCAAAAAATTTGTAGCTATTGGGACACCGCAGTGGAAGGTACCCGGCCGGAATTTCTTTTCACAAAAGGCAATCCCCAACTTGTACTCGATTGTGCAAAAGGAAGTCATGGCATGTCTGGCACACAGTGTTGGGGCAAGGGTCCATCTGACCACTGATACCTGGTCTGCAAAGCATGGTCAGGGCAGGTATATCACCTACACTGCGCATTGGGTAAACCTGCTGATGGCTGACAAGCAAGGAATGCGTGGCATTGCAGAGGAGTTGGTGACACCGCCACGAATTGCAGGCAGTCCTGCTGCCACCTCCTCTACTCCTCCTACTCCATCCTCTTCCATAACCTCCTCGGCTGAGTCCTCTTGTGCCGCTGCTTCTTGCTCCACATCAACGGCACCCCCCCAGCTCCCCAGGTACTATTCCACATCCCGGATACGGCAGTGTCACGCCGTCTTGGGTTTGACTTGCTTGAAAGCAGAGAGTCACACCGGACAAGCACTCCTGTCCGCCCTGAACGCACAGGTGGAAAAGTGGCTGACTCCGCAGCAACTGGATATCGGCAAAGTAGTGTGTGACAACGGAAAAAATTTGATAGCGGCATTGAAGTTCGGCAAGTTGACACATGTGCCGTGCATGGCACATGTGTGTAATCTGATCGTACAACGCTTTGTGCATAAGTACACAGGCTTACAGGACGTCCTGAAGCAGGCCAGGAAGGTGTGTGGCCATTTCAGGCGTTCCTACACGGCCATGGCTCACTTTGCCGATATCCAGCGGCGAAACAACATGCCAGTGAGGCGCTTGATTTGCGACAGCCCTACACGTTGGAATTCAACACTCCTAATGTTCGACCGCCTGCTCCAACAAGAAAAAGCTGTTAATGAATATTTGTATGACCGGGGTGCTAGGACAGCCTCTGGGGAGCTGGGAATTTTTTTGCCACCTACTGGACGCTCATGCGCAATGCCTGTAGGCTCATGCGTCCTTTTGAGGAGGTGACAAACCTAGTCAGTCGCAACGAAGGCACCATCAGCGACATCATACCATTTGTTTTCTTCATGGAGCGTGCCCTGTGACGAGTGCTGGATCAGGCTGTAGATGAGCGTGAAGAGGAAGAGGAAGAGTTGTGGTCACCATCACCACCAGAAACAGCCTTATCAGCATCGCTTGCTGGACCTGCGGCAACGCTGGAAGAGGATTGTGAGGAAGAGGAGTCAGAGGAGGATTGTAGCTTTGAGGAGGAGGAGGAGGAGCAAGACCAAACACAACAGGCATCCCAGGGTGCTCGTTGTCACCTATCTGGTACCCGTGGTGTTGTACGTTGCTGGGGGGAAGAACATACCTTCAATGACATCAGTGAGGAGGAGGAACGGGAAATGAGTAGCTCGGCATCCAACCTTGTGCAAATGGGGTCTTTCATGCTGTCCTGCCTGTTGAGGGACCCTCGTATAAAAAGGCTGAAGGAGAACGACCTGTACTGGGTGTCCACGCTACTAGACCCCCGGTATAAGCAGAAAGTGGCGGAAATGTTACCGAATTACAACAAGTCGGAAAGGATGCAGCATTTGCAAAATAAATTAAAAAGTATGCTTTACACAGCGTATAAGGGTGATGTCACAGCACAACGAGAATCTAACAGGGGGAGAGGTGGAAGTCATCCTCCTCCTCCTCCTCCCACGACCACGCTGGCAAGGACAGGACGCTTTAAAGACGTGTTGTTGATGGAGGACATGCGGACCTTTTTAAGTCCTATGCATCGCCACAGCCCTTCGGGATCCACCCTCAGAGAGCGACTCGACCGACAGGTAGCAGACTACCTCGCCTTAACTGCAGATATCGACACTCTGAGGAGTGATGAACCCCTTGACTACTGGGTGTGCAGGCTTGACCTGTGGCCTGAGCTATCCAAATTTGCGATAGAACTTCTGGCCTGCCCCGCTTCAAGTGTCCTGTCAGAAAGGACCTTCAGTGCAGCAGGAGGTATTGTCACTGAGAAGAGAAGTCGCCTAGGTCAAAAAAGTCTAGATTACCTCACCTTTATTAAGATGAATGAGGGATGGATCCCGAAGGGACTGACACTGGGCGATACATTCGCTTAAAAAAGGCCTGATGAGATGAGCTGCCTTGGGCTAAAAATGGTCCACAAGCTGCTGTATTTTAGCTCTGAATGACGTTTGACTTGCGTGACTTATCCGCCACCAACTAGGGTTCAAGCCGCCATGTTTTAGGGCACTTTCTGCCTGTGAAACAAACATCAATTTTTCTGGCCGCTGCTACAGCAGCGGCTGCAACAATACCAAATTTTTCAGGCATGTGTACATGCCTAATTTTTAGGCCCACTGGTGCAGCACTGTGGCTTCAAAAACCAAACCAAAAATTAAAATCCTCCAAGATGGCACCAATATACCAGTGGTCTAAGCATCTTCCCACCTTGGCCTAAAAAGGGGAGGTGATTCAACAATTAAAAATCTCTGCCATTTACACGTCCACTGATAGGAGACGCGGAAGGTATTAAACTGATATGAACAATACTCCACTCCTATCAGTAGGTCCGTCCCATTGTGATTTATGCCCCCCACCCACCGCGCAAGGATGGGGGCCGGGGGGGAGGAAAGTAGGCCCCCCCATTGTGATTTATGCCCCCCACCCACCGCGCAGGGGTGGGGGCCGAGGGGGGGAGGACAGTAGGTCACCCCATTGTGATTTATGGCCCCCACCTACCGTGCAGGGGTTGGGGAGGACAGTAGCTCCCCCCAGTGTGTATCAGGGGCTTTGAGGACAGGTGTCAATCCATACCTGCCAAGTGACCCTATGTAGGGGGAACAGTCTCTATTCTGCTCTGTGTCAGTGTGTATCATATTCTCTGTGGACGGTGAACAGTCTCTATTCTGCTCTGTGTCAGTGTGTATCATGGTCTCTGTGGACAGGGAACAGTCTCTATTCTGCTCTGTGTCAGTGTGTATCAGGGGTTTTGAGGACAGGTGTCAATCCATACCTGCCAAGTGACCCTATGTAGGGGGAACAGTCTCTATTCTGCTCTGTGTCAGTGTGTATCAGGGATCATTAGGATAGGTGTCAATCCATATCTGCCAAGTTACCCTATGTAGGGGGAACAGTCCCTATTCTGCTCTGTGTCAGTGTGTATCAGGGGTTTTGAGGACAGGTGTCAATCCATATCTGCCAAGTGACCCTATGTAGGGGGAACAGTCTCTATTCTGCTCTGTGACAGTGTGTATCAGGGGTTTTGAGGACAGGTGTCAATCCATATCTGCCAAGTGACCCTATGTAGGGGGAACAGTCCCTATTCTGCTCTGTGTCAGTGTGTATCAGGGGTTTTGAGGACAGGTGTCAATCCATATCTGCCAAGTGACCCTATGTAGGGGGAACAGTCCCTATTCTGCTCTGTGTCAGTGTGTATCAGGGGTTTTGAGGACAGGTGTCAATCCATATCTGCCAAGTGACCCTATGTAGGGGGAACAGTCTCTATTCTGCTCTGTGTCAGTGTGTATCAGGGCTGGGCTTTGAGGACAGGTGTCAATGTTAGGTGATTTCTGCCCTTTATGGATTAAAAGCAGACTCTGCATCAACTGTGCAATTTTCCATGGGAGTTTTGCCATGGATCCCCCTCTGGTATGCCACAGTCCAGGTGTTAGTCCCCTTGAAACAACTTTTCCATCACGATTGTGGCCAGAAAGAGTCCCTGTTGTTTTTAAAATTCGCCTGCCCATTGAAGTCAATGGCGGTTCGCGACAACACTAATCAAGATATATTGACAGAAAAAAAAGAAAAAAAGACGTGAAATGTTAGAGTAAGTCCTTAGCAATATGATTAACTCTACAGTAGCATTCAGTTTGCTTGAGCAGAACAGGGAAGCACAGTGTAATGTGCTTTGTGTGTCACACCAACCCACGGAGCAATTACACTCCGTAATGTACTATGTTAATTTGTGCATCATAGAAATCCACAGTAATAAAATTCTCAGGAATGTGCAGTGTACAATTGTGAATCACAGAGATCCACATCAATGAAAGTCCGTAATGTGTGGTGTGTGTTTTTTTGTGTTTCAATAACAAAACTCACTGAAATAGTATGGAAAGTTTGACGGCAGAGAGTGATGACATTAGGAGGAGTAGAAACCTGACTACTATAAGGGGATTGAGCATAGGAAGGGATAAGGCAGTTTAAGCTTTGGGTTATTGTCATTCGGAATAATTTAGCCATATTTCCACCCATAACATATTTCCAATTCATTCATTTGTTTTGAGACAGTAACAGAGTTGAGATGAAAGAAGAACCTGGTTTCAAATAACCAGTGAGCCTCTTAATTTAACATGATGTGCATGGCTTCTGTCCAGTCATGTGGGATGTATCCAGGTCCAATCATGATACTGCATTAGCTGTACAGAGGGATCCTCAGCAATATAAGTTATACCCTTAATGGAAGCGAATTAGGGATAACAATACACGAAAAGGACTTGGGAATTGTTATAGACAACAAACTATGCAACAATGTGCAATGTCAATCAGCAGTGGCCAAGGCCAGTAGGGTATTGTCATGCATGAAAAAGGGCATCCATTCTCGGGACGAGAATATAATTTTGCCTCTTTATAAATCACTGGTAAGACCACATATTGAATATTCTGTGCAATTTTGGGCACCTGTTCTAAAGAAGGATATTATGGCACTAGAAAAAGTGCAGAGGCGGGCTACAAAATTAATAAAAGGAATGGAACATATCAGCTATGAAGAAAGGTTAACAAATTTAAACCTATTTAGTTTAGAAAAACGTCGCCTGAGAGGGGATATGATAACATTATACAAATATATTTGGGGCCAATACAAACCATTGTGTGGAAATCTATTCACAAACCGGACTTTACATAGAACACAAGGCCATGCGTTTAGACTTGAAGAAGGAAGATTTCGTCTAAGGCAAAGGAAAGATTTTTTTACTGTAAGAAAAATCAGGATGTGTAATTCTCTGCCTGAAGAAGTGGTTTTATCAGATTCCATACAGATGTTCAAACAGCTACTAGATGCCTACTTGCAAAAACAGAATATTCAAGGATATAATCTTTCAATAACTGCTTGATCCAAGGATAAATCTGCCATTCTGGGGTCAAGAAGGATTTTTTTTCCTAGTTTGTTGCAAAATTGTGCTTCAAACTGGTTTTTTTTCCCCTTCTTTTGGATCAACAGCAAAAAACAAATGTAAGGCAGGCTGAACTTGATGGACGCAAGTCTCTTTTCAGCTATGTAACTATGTAACTATGTAAGTATGTAACCGTGACAAAAATAAAGTGGGAAAGGATAGATAGGCATATTATGAGATCTTACAGCAAACAGACTTAACGCTTAGGCAGAAATTAGGTGTATCAGCACTAATTTAACTTGGTACAGGCCATAAAAAGTCAAAACAAGCCCGGTTTGGTACACTGGCATACAGGATATAGGAAAATAGCATAATCAGGAACAAGTCTCATCTGGAACACTGGACAGGACAAGTCAAAGACAAGCCGGGTCTGCTAGGTACAAAGTAACAGATTAGGCAACTTCATGGTCATAGGCCATCAGGGTAAAACACAAAGATTAGATTAGCAATGCAAATGTTTAGGAGCTGTGAGACCACAACAGGGTATTGAACTGAAGCTGACAGGGGTTTTTATGGGTCATTGTGACATATTTGAGTAATTTCTGCATATGCATATTGCACAAATTAGGATGATAAAACAGGGCTTGACGTACTTGACGGTCCTGAATCACATCATTTAAGTTAGTTCAGAGGTCGAATCACACAATCGCAACCTTGCAACCACAGCTGAATTGATGAAGGTTCATTAACATGGGATTTATAGGGCTGAATTGATGCATCATTTTTGGTGAGTCTACATGATTTTTTTATATAAGCACAATTAGAAAGAGGCATGTCAACAAGGAAGTCCATGGAAAGGTCAGACCGGGAACTCCAAAACAAGCAAAAAGGAGGCAACCTTAAAGGGAGATGTATGTGAAATCTTGTTCTGGGCACAGATGGAACAGGCAGACACAAAATCTTTGACATCCTTGGTACATTTGGGCAAACAAAATTCTCTAGACAACAGGGATATAGTTTTTCTGATACCTGTCAACTGAAATTTTAGAAAAGTGGAGAAGATCAAGGAGTTGTGGTCACGGGAACAAAGAATTTGTTAAATGGGAAGTTATTAAGTTTGGTTACTTGGGCAGTGATATTTTTACTATCAAGGGTGGTGAAGGGTGGTGTAAACAATGCAATTGAGAGGAAAAATTGGTGTAAGGATAGAGTTGTCTTCCTCAAAGTTAAACTGTCTAGAGTAGAGTGTGCATCTGCCTTACCATTTCGGGCACCAGAATGATAGGTGATAATGTAATTGAAGCTAGATAGGAATAGCAACAATTTGGCCTGGCATGAGGATAGCCCCTTAGCCTTACTGATGTAAATTAGATTCTTGACATTTGAGTTTAAGGACTGGTGAGGCTGATCCTTCCAGTAGTTGTCTCCATACCTTGAGCGCTCGAACTATGGCAGAAAGTTCACAATTGCAAATACCATAGTTTTGTTCTGCACTAGGGAGTTTCTTGGAAAAGAGACACGAATGGAAGTGTCTTTCAGGAGATGATCTTTGAGAAAGTACAGCCCAAACTCCAAACTCAAATGAATCCCCTGCCAAAATATCAGATTTATCAGGTTTGGGGTGTTTGAGAATAGGAACTGAAGTCTTGAATTTTTCAAAAGTTTCTAGTGCTGATGTACGCCAATTAATGGTGTCTGCTTTTCTCCTAGTGAGGGCAGTGACCTGGGATAGAGTGGAAGATAAACACTTTATAAACTATATTTTACTATGTGTCACATATATGTATGCCACCTTATTCCATCTATATGGTAGACACTTCCCAATGCCTATATTGGTGAAACGCGTTTGGATATTGTACTGCTTTTAAATTTTTGTTAATAAATAGATTTTGGTGCTTTTTACTCTTTTGCACCATTATCTTTTATTTACATTTTTTATTTTGTATTATTTTTTACTACTACCAGGCTTTTTACTTTATTTTACCTTTTCTTATACTCAAAAGACTCCTTAGGTGGGGATTATACCACCTGTGCCCGTGTCATAGAGCAGTTAGCCTACCTTATATACTGTGAGTATATTTTATTATATTTTATATACCAGAAATATTTTACTGAGAGCACTATTGCTGTTTTGTCATCTCTTCTCTACGTGCTCCTGTTACCATCTCAAAGAACGCTCACCATTTATCCCAGAGGCAGGGATCATACCGCTGTATGCCTACTACACTAGAGCTAGTATAAGCTCTATCAAATGTGAGTGTGTTATGGTACAATCCTTTACTCCGTCAAGCATTCCCTTTTTCCCATAAAATAAAATAGCCAAGTAATCCACATTATAATAAATTGCTGGTATCGCCGAGTAATCCACACATGAGTCAAAGCTTAATGCTGGAACAAGACTGATTTACTGAGAAACAGGGCACACAATTTATACAGTACAGAACTCCTCCTCTGGGCCAGGCTAGATAACTGGGTTTGAGCAACTTATCAAACTCAATTATCTAGTGGCCAGAAAAGTTAAAATCTTTCACAATTATTAGAAACTTCATGCATAACATATCAATAGAAAAACCATATCCCTGGGTAGCTGAGGGTGATGTGAGCAACATATCCAAATTTCGGTAGTTTTTGAGTTATACCGCGTGGAAGTTTAACGGGCTCGCCACGAGGTTGTAACCGACTCAGAGTTCCATGAAATCAGTGGTGCGAGCCGGTCTCTGTTCGGATGAAAATTGCACGAAAACCCCCATAGATGTAATGTAGCTGGTTACATGAGAGTGCTCCCCTCGTTCGGTAGATTGAAACTCCCGAACGCCATTCGTGTACAGTTCGTGGAGATGGGTCAGACGGGACTTCCATGGGGGACCGGGGATTGCTGGAGAG
Source organism: Pelobates fuscus (assembly GCF_036172605.1). NCBI lineage: Eukaryota > Metazoa > Chordata > Amphibia > Anura > Pelobatidae > Pelobates > Pelobates fuscus. The sequence goes on from NC_086317.1 coordinate 391,415,000, forward strand.
CCATGCTGAAAATAGTTCCAGGCGCTCGATGCCTAAGTCCCACTGGCCGGCCGTTCGGGAGTTTAACATGGCCGCCATCCATTGTTCTCGCCACGTATCCCGAAATGGCCGCCACCCAGGAGCACTCAATTAGCTTGCGGTTTCATGTAATAACACGGGATTCTAAGTTCTAATTGCTACCCAGGGTGGTCCTCGTTCGGTAAAATAGCTATTTTACCGAACAAGGGATTCTAACAAATAAAAGTACTGAACAACCCACAATAAAAGATAGTGGATTTCACAAACAAATTAGCAGGGAGGAAACATACCGAATGCAGGGAGGGTGATTCTCCACAAAGTGGTTCTACTATATTTTAATATTTGTTATCTAATTTTTGGAACATACTGCACCATCATTGTTTTCGTTTTATCTCCCTACTGGCTGTCTGTTACTGCACCAAAGAGGAAACTCACAGCATATCCCACAAGTGGGGATCATACCACTGCAAGCTATTCACACCAGAGCTGGATTAAGCTCTACAAAAAGTGAGTACAATCTATTCTATTTTTTATTATCTCTTGGATCACCGCCCTTTTCCATACATTCGAAACGTGCAAGGAGCAGAACCCTACAACTCCAGAGACAACTCTAGGATCCAAGTTCCACTATACTGGACTTCGTTGTATTACCCCTACCAGGACTTTAAATTTATTTACCTTGCCTATTGGCGCAGTCCCATCCTTTTGTTTGTTTACACTCTATTATAAGCCTTTTCTAGCCAAACTACTCGTTCATCTGCAATTCCTTTTTTAAATATGAAATAGACAAATATATAAAAACATGTTTGGATGAAATACATAAATCTTTTTTTTAGAAAGTTTGTAGAAAAATTAAATCTTGAGATAATTATTTTATTTGACAATCTTTATTTTTGAAATGCAATATTAGATACACAAGTTAATAACGACATTTGGTAAATATATGAACAATACAATGATGAAAAACATGTAGGAATAACATGGCATGTCAGTAGAAGCTGCACTTGCTTTTTAAATATAAAACAAGGTAATGCATGCATAATAAAACAAAAAACAAGCTAACATACTAAGGAAAAGATTGCTTTGATATGGTGAGTGATAATGGAACATGCCTTTCCACAAGACCTTGATAGTCCTCCTCAGGGACGTATTAGTGAGTGAGTGTCTGTGTGTGTCTGTTAGTGTGTGTGTGTGTGTGTGTCTGTGAGTGAATGCGTGTCTGTTAGTGTGAGTGTGTGTATGTTAGTGTGTGTGTGTTAGTGAGTGTGTGTTTGTCTGTTAGTGTGTGTGTGTGTGTGTTTCTGTTAGTGAGTGAGTGTGTGTCTATTAGTGTGAGTGTGTCTATTAGTGTGAGTGTGTCTGTTAGTGTGTGTGTTTCTGTTAGTGTGTGTGTGTGTGTCTGTTAGTCTGTGTGTGTGTCTTTGTCTGTTAGTGAGTGTGTATGTCTGTTAGCTAGTGAATGCGTATCTGTCAGTGTGTGTGTGTGTGTGTGTGTGTGTGTGTGTGTATTTAGAAGGCGGGGCAGGGGGGAAGGGTGGGGTGAGGTGGCGGGGGGTGGGTGGAGGTGCCTGAGTTTTGTCCTGCCTAGGGCAGCACAAAACCAGGATACACCACTGGTCCTCCTCAGAATGATTAGGTGTGGCCCCCTGAAAGAGGGATGCATCTGCCATCTTGTTAAACGCTGCTGTGTCTGAAATGTAGGCAGTAACAAGCTTCAGGAGTTGTGCTGGTAAGTGTAGCCCGAGTCTGCAAATAAAACAGGACAGTGGGGATAACCCCCGCTGGTCCAGGGGGGGTAAAGGGGCAGTGTAGGTTTTCAGTGAGTATATTTTACCACACGATGCAGGCCTCTCCTGACCAACTAAAGTACCAAGCCTCACTGGATCTTCCAGGGATTGCAACTACAGGCCCTCCATGGAGCACTCGAGAGCACCCCAATCAGCTCCTCAGACAAGCAAAATAAGTTTTGTTCTGGACTAGCGTGATGGTTGTCAAGTAGAGCAGGTAAAGCAAGAGCTCATGGTAGGACAAGTTTGTTAAACTCAAAGGTTAACACGGGCCAAATAAACAAGGTTTAAGTTTATGTGGGCCGCAAAAAAACTAAAACCTAAATTTTTCATAGAAAAGCAGGTTTATTTCCAAAAGTGCAGTATAAAAAAAAGTTGCCTAACTGACATTGGACATCCTCACGCCTCTAAGGCTTCAAGGTAAACAAAAGAGCACATTTATTTTAAGGAGACGTGAGAAAAGTTTGGTAATGGGATTGAAACAGTGAATGTATTCAGTTGCACAGCTGGCCAAAACAAATGATGTTCTCTTGTTGATTTTGAAGTCCTATGAGTGTGTTCTTCAAACTTCATGATGCATGTGAGACAAAATACTTTGCGGTTAATTAACATCCCCATGGGGAGCATTCAGCACCTCCATGCATTCAGTGCATCCATGCAGATCCACGGCCCCCCCCTATTCTAATACACTGCCCCCCCATCTACTGATACACTGCACCCATTTAATACACTGTCCTCAATTCCAATAAACTGCCCTCCTATCTAATACATTGCCCCCCAAACTATGACATTGCCCGCCCAAACTAATGCACTGCCCCCCCCCCCCCAAACTAATACACATCTTTCCTCTATCTAATACACAGCCTCCCATGGCCCTGCTTCCTCCCCCCACTCTAATACACTGCACCTCCTCCACTTTAAAACACTGCCCTCGCCCCCCACTATAATACACTGCCCCTTAATCTAATACACTGCCCCCCTCCCTCCACTCTAATTGAATACACTGCCGCCACTCTCCCTACTCTAATTTAATACACTGCCCTCCCTCCCCCAATTTAATACACTACCCCTTTCCTACCCAAATGTAATACACTGGTCTACCCCCAATTTAACACACTGCCCCCTCCCACCACTCTAATACACTGCCACTTCCCTTCCCCAATTTAATACACTGCCCTCCCCCTAATTTAACACACTGCCCCCTCCAACCACTCTAATACACAGCCCCCATCCCTCCTCGAAATTAATACACAGCCCCTACCCCAATTTAATACACTGTCCCCTCTCTCCCCCAAATTAATACACTGCCCACCACTCCCCAATTTAACACACTACACAAGAAGGTCCCCCAATCCCCTCTTCCCCTATCTTAACATGCTCCTCTGGATGGAAGGGGGAGTGGCTGGCTTACTCTGCAGACAGACAGAAGCCATTCTGCGCACTGTAGCGCCACCGCGATCAACGGAGGAAGGGCAGACAGGAAACAGACAGAAAATATCTTTCCTATCTTTCCTGTCTTGCAGCTGGTTGCAGCCACAGCACAAAGTGGCCCCAGGGCAGGTGGGAAGCAAATATATTTAATGTGGGCTACATGCGGGCCATGGGAGCTCTCCCAAAACGCATCTGGCCTCCATGCAGCCTACGACCCACTCCTTAAATAATAATTCTGCTTGATAAATGTTCATATGTGTAACGGATCGACGGGCACCCCGACTGGGTACCTCCATTGAAGGATGCTCCTAGCGCTTCCTGAGGACTCCAAGCACTGCAGCAGACACCACAACCACTGAACCGGAGAAGCATACGAATGCTCTCAAGCATATGAATGCTGTAAACAGCTGAACAAGAAAAGCATACAATCAACTTACACTCCTGGCAATCAGCATACAATCCAATTCCCCCAATAACGAGACGACACTTTGTTTTGAGGTCAAGCAGAACTGACTGTACTGGCACATACAGCCTCTTTTATTCACAATCCACAAACATAGTACTGCCCACAGGGTTTTGAAATACAACCAATCAATCCGTACAATACACACAGACACTCCCACACAAAATCCCCCCCTCTGCCTGTGATATGATTACTGAACACAATGGGTAATATAATTATCACAGGCAGAGAAATACAGTTTTATAAAACATATCACAAGGACCCCAAAACATGCAATAACCCCACATATCCAAAATTCACCCAGATCCGTTCAGTAGTTTGAAAGATACAGTTTAATGCAGATTCCGCAGAACATATACAAGCCATATGAAAAATAATTACTGTATAATGTGTCCCCTGTTGTATAGTTTAAAACTACTGCACGATGTCTTTGTGCACCAAATACCGGCGAGATGGCACCGTGTAGAAAAAGTCCAAACAGTGTCTGTGAGTTAAAATGGCCACCATCCATTGTTCTCGCCATGTGCTTCATCCATTGTTCTCACCATGTGCCTCTGATACATGAAATGGTGGCCACCCAGTAACTCCACAGTATGTCCCCAGATGGTTCTTAAAGGTCAAGCAGCAGCATAATAAAATACAATATGCCCAAATAATGTATTTAAAGGGCCAAATTTCCCAGGGGCCATAGTCAGCAGGCAGGAGGCGGGCAAACAGGCTACTCCAATGCCCAGTGGCGAGGTTGGTTTCGCCACAATATGTATGTATATACAGGGTGCAGAAGAACCGATTAGCCAGTTTTGAGGGCTGAGGTGAGGGGAGACAGGTGCACCTGGTCTCATTGTGTTCTGTCCGTCACCTTATTTCAGTAGCCAATATGGTTTGGACTGGAGTACATCAAGACTTTGCCGTGCAGGCATATTTTTAAAACAACCAATCAGTGATCACGACACAAAGAGCTTTTCGGCGATGGTTCGACATTCCGAGCAACAACGCCGTTACTAATGCGAACACAATTTGGTCATGGGTTAGGCGGTTGGAGGAAACTGGTACCACGCTAAGAAGTGGTACACATGGTTGAAGCAGGTCCATAAGAACACCGGAAAATGTGCAGCTGGTGAGAGAAGTAATTGAGCAGTCGCTAGGATGTTCTGCTCGAAAGCATACTCTTGCTTTGGGAAAGTCAGACCGCAACAGCTTTTTTCAGTAGCGATGAGGCACATTTGGCACAGTGGAGCTGTGAATAAGCAAAATTTCCGCTACTGGGCTCAAAATAACCCCCGAACGATTCATGAAAGACCGCTACATTTCCCTAAACTAATGGTACGGTGTGCCATATCACGATTCGGAGTGATAGGCCCGTACTTTTTTGAGGAGGAAGGCCTGATTGTGACCGTGAATTCTGAACATTATGTCTCAATGTTGGAAAATTTTCTGCAGCCCAAAAGGGAAGAGATTGTTGAAGAAGAGGCATTGGGGAGTTCTGGTTCACACAGGATGGGGCTACAAAATATAAAACAAGAGAAGAATGTAGCGCTTCAAAATTTTTTATTAATCACCTTTTTGTTTTGTTTGGAAAAAGAATATTTTCCGGTATGTCAAATCTTGTACAAGTATCTACAAAAAATAATTAAACATAGTGAATAAGCAAAATTTCCGCTACTGGGCTCAAAATAACCCCCGAACGATTCATGAAAGACCGCTACATTTCCCTAAACTAATGGTACGGTGTGCCATATCACGATTCGGAGTGATAGGCCCGTACTTTTTTGAGGAGGAAGGCGTGATTGTGACCGTGAATTCTGAACATTATGTCTCAATGTTGGAAAATTTTCTGCAGCCCAAAAGGGAAGAGATTGTTAAAGAAGAGGCATTGGGGAGTTCTGGTTCACACAGGATGGGGCTACAAAATATAAAACAAGAGAAGAATGTAGCGCTTCAAAAAAATTTATTAATCACCTTTTTGTTTTGTTTGGAAAAAGAATATTTTCGGTATGTCAAATCTTGTACAAGTATCTACAAAAAATAATTAAACATAGTATAGATCAAACATAACACGGTAATACTTTTTTTTCTGTATGTATGTATACATTTATGTATATACACTCACAAACGGAGAGCTATGGACCCAGCTCTGGTTTGAATTGTTTCCGGGTCCGTATAGGCAACCGACCCTTATTACCGATATGGATCTTGTTCTATGGGAAAGATAGAGACACAAACAATTGCGCAGTATTGTTGGCGCTAATTCTAATATGAAATAAAAAATCGCAAATGGGTACTTACAAATATAGAGTCATAAAATAATGACTCAATTCTTAAGTATTGTGCAGATTCAGGACTGCACTCCCTGCTGTGAATGATGAAATGCTGGGAACCGGGATCGGTGAAGAAAAGTAGAAAATATATATATATTTTTTTTGTCAATCTTTATTTTATTGAGGCATTAGGTAAATAGGATACAGAATGAAGAAGAGGGGTCGATTGTTTACAGATTGGGAGTACGATAACATTATACAACTTTTCCCTTGAGTAACAGCCTAATTTTATATTAATTATACGTTCAATAATAGTGCTAGCTAGTTCAGTAAAATAGCAGTAAGTGTAGTTTGGCATAAGCAGAACAACAAGCAAGGTTATAACAGGCATGTAACATGAGGAACCGTGTACCTTGTAGTGTAATGTGGTAGAGCAATAGCCTAACTTTCCAGCTCAGCCTAATAACATAAATGCAGTGAGTAGTCATATGTGAAGTCTATCGTGCGGTGCTTGTGTCTATGTCAGATCTAGCGTTTCTAGTGCAAGTCCTGCGGGTGATCGTGTCTAGCTGGATTGGGTTGCCATCTCCAGTGGAGCGCTAAGGACAGCGCACTCTCATGGTTGATAGATTACTAGGCATCAGAGTCAGTAAGGCTGGGGTATGGTTAGTATGCCTCAAGTCTGTCTGACTGCTTGTCACTGCATGTCTTGCTAAGTAGGCATAAGCTAGTAGAGGTCTGTATGTGAGGTACATAGTAGGTGCAGTCAACAACAAGCATGCAGGCGCAGAACAGTTTAGCTATTTCTGGCTATCAACAGAAGCAGGTGATCTAGGCTATCATATCTGGCTCATGCTCCCCTCAGGATCCCCTCCAAAATAAAATATTGCAAAGTAGAACAGTCCCTGTGCAGAGCATATTTTACGGTTTGGTAAGGAGTGAAACAGGACCCACGTTCCATATTGGTCTACTCTGCATCAGGATCTTTGCATTTCTGCACTGCGTCTTTTGGTTGATGCAGAGGGGGATGTCTTCTGTGTGATGCCCGGTCAACCAATTCCTATGAGCGGGCAGCGGTATTGTTAGCTTATGCATACAGTTTTTTTTTTGTTTTTTTGTTTTTTAATTCTTTATTTTTGATGTGCACAAAGTGAACAGGTAGCCTTGGCACGCCACAACAGCGACACCTGGGTGAATTGGCAGACATTTGCTTTACAATGTGTGGCATTAGTTAGTCTGGCACATTTTTGTTATTTATCAAAGTTCAGCAATGTAGTTTACATGAAAATAAAGGTAATAAACAGAGGACACAAAACAGCTAGGCTAGACACAGTAAACTTTTGTCAGTGAACAAAGAGACAGCAGTCTAGGCTAGCTAATAGCTTGCGACTGATTAGCCACGATGGGTATTTCAAGAAGTGTATGAATATTAATATGACAATCAAGACAAACGCACATTTGTATGAGTATATTAACATAGGCTACGGTTATTCATGCTTGACCTGTGGCTAGACTTCGAGTATGTCAGTAAGTTGGCATCATAAATTCTAGATAACTGGCGTATCACTGGCCTTAAGGGTAAGTAGTGTGGGCCACAGTATATGTTTACATGCTTATAGTATGGGCTAGGCTGATTAGCGGTTGACTCTTGGGTAACTGTGGATTATGACAGTAAGCTGGCTACATAAAACATACATACCCGGTGCACAAACTGGCACAAAGGGTAAGAGTTGGGAACCCCAGCACACAGCTACATGCTTAGATTGTAGGCTATGAGGATTAGCGTTTGACTCTTAGTTAAAATTTGATTATTACAGTAAGCTGGCTACATAGAACATAGATACCCGGCATACAAACTGGCACAAAGGGTAAGAGTTGGGAACCACAGTATACATTTACATGCTTAGATTATAGGCTGTAAGGATTAGCGTTGGACTCTTGGTTAAACGTTGATTATGACAGTAACCACAATATAGATTTACATGCTAAGGTTATAGCTTATGCAAGAGGGAGCTTCATATGATGTTTGCCTCTTATGGTGCTGACAAGCCGAGTATGGCTGTGAGTCCCGATGGGGGCATGGGTACCTCGCTCGAGGGCTCTTGGCACGGTCAGCCAATGCCACGGTTCGGCAGAGTCATACCGCCCTTGTATGGATCCTATATACAAAGTCCCGTTGCCAGGGTGAGTGCTGCAGGCTGCCCCAGCTTGCTAGGGGTCGGCAGGTGGTGGCTTTCGCTGGTGGGGGTCTCCTTGGTGCTTCAGGTGATATGTGCAGTCTGGCGTGGTACTGCTGTCTTGGCGGGTTACAGTGCCTCGTGTAGAGACTTCTTGGGGTGTTAAGTCCCAGCCCAGCCCGTGTCACATCTCTGGTTTGGGTGTGTGGGAAAATGAGAGTATGCGGGGTAGGGTCTGGCCAAGTCCCCCCTATAGCCCCGGGCTTGTGTGAAGCCCTGCACCTCAGGTCCGCGAACCGGGTAACTCACGTGGGAGGCCGAGTTCTTCCCCTATGGGGGGGCTGCTGTGTGTCTTAGTCAGCATAAGCGGTTGGTGCTCTGGGGTTCCATCCCCGGCGGTCTTCAGCCCAGGTGGGCCCATTATGTGTGCCAGCCTCGTTGTCTGATAGGGAGTGCCCAGGGAGGTCTTGTCCTTCCCCCGCTCTCCCTCCATTCCCAGCCGTCGGTAGCACAGATGTCACCAGGTGGGCCTGGATAGGGAGCTGCGGCAGTTCTCCGCCACAAGGTAACAGCCAGACTTGGTTGTGCGCTGCTCGTGGTTATGTCGTATAGTCGCTGGTCGGCCATCTTGGTACGCGCTGTCCGTTCCATAGCGCTCGGCCAGAGCGGAGACGTAGCCGTGTGCGGCGGTGGTCGCCCGTGGGGACCGGGATGACCCCCCCGGCCCAGGGGGGGGGTGGCAGACCGCCGGCCAGAGAACTGGGTGAGCGGCCGTCTCGCCCGAGCTCAAGCCCGTAGGCCTCAGGCCTCGATCGGGTGACTTTGGTGCCTTTGGGGGTCCCATCAGGTATCCCTGGAATCGCCATCGCATGGGTGATGTTGTGCTCGTATTTTCATGCTGTTGGGTGCCCATGGCCCGCCGTTAGCTCCGATTTTCGGCTCCGAGGCAGCAGCTCAGACAAAGCGTGTCTGATCCGGCCGGCGGCCAGGCCCCGCCATGTATACAGTTTTTAACAGTAGCGTTGAATTATGACTGCTTAAACCAGGCTATGTATTATACAGGTTATGCATACATAGAAACAGTGGCTATACCAGTATATTAGTGCCCCTTAGTTATTCGTGGCTCACAGACTAGTTCTTGGGCATTTACTGTATAAGGCTGCATACATTCTGCTATTGAACCGATGCCCGATCTGGAGGCTGCAGTTACATGCCTGACGGTCTCGTTGGGGTTGATGGTCGGCTAGGGGTTAACCGGTTGCCCCCTCCAGCTCCAGGCTTGTTGCGAGGCCGGTATCTTGTTGCCACGGGCTCGGGGAACCGTGCCGTTGCTGTGCGCCACAGGGCTCCCTTCCCCATTGTGCGTCGGGATTGCCATGCTGCTGCTGCTAGTCCAACGACCGCTGGGATGTGGGTGCTTGCCAAGCTTGGGTCTCACACCCGATTTTGGTCACGGTGGTGCAGAGCTTCGTCGGTCCGGGGATCCTCCCTTGCCCCGGGGTTGTAGGAGAGCCGGTGCTTGTGGGCCACGAGCCTGGGAGCCTGCGTGGTCCAGGGTACCTTGTAGTGTAATGTGGTAGAGCAATAGCCTAACTTTCCAGCTCAGCCTAATAACATAAATGCAGTGAGTAGTCATATGTGAAGTCTATCGTGCGGTGCTTGTGTCTATGTCAGATCTAGCGTTTCTAGTGCAAGTCCTGCGGGTGATCGTGTCTAGCTGGATTGGGTTGCCATCTCCAGTGGAGCGCTAAGGACAGCGCACTCTCATGGTTGATAGATTACTAGGCATCAGAGTCAGTAAGGCTGGGGTATGGTTAGTATGCCTCAAGTCTGTCTGACTGCTTGTCACTGCATGTCTTGCTAAGTAGGCATAAGCTAGTAGAGGTCTGTATGTGAGGTACATAGTAGGTGCAGTCAACAACAAGCATGCAGGCGCAGAACAGTTTAGCTATTTCTGGCTATCAACAGAAGCAGGTGATCTAGGCTATCATATCTGGCTCATGCTCCCCTCAGGATCCCCTCAGGATCCCCTCCAAAATAAAATATTGCAAAGTAGAACAGTCCCTGTGCAGAGCATATTTTACGGTTTGGTAAGGAGTGAAACAGGACCCACGTTCCATATTGGTCTACTCTGCATCAGGATCTTTGCATTTCTGCACTGCGTCTTTTGGTTGATGCAGAGGGGGATGTCTTCTGTGTGATGCCCGGTCAACCAATTCCTATGAGCGGGCAGCGGTATTGTTAGCTTATGCATACAGTTTTTTTTTTGTTTTTTTGTTTTTTAATTCTTTATTTTTGATGTGCACAAAGTGAACAGGTAGCCTTGGCACGCCACAACAGCGACACCTGGGTGAATTGGCAGACATTTGCTTTACAATGTGTGGCATTAGTTAGTCTGGCACATTTTTGTTATTTATCAAAGTTCAGCAATGTAGTTTACATGAAAATAAAGGTAATAAACAGAGGACACAAAACAGCTAGGCTAGACACAGTAAACTTTTGTCAGTGAACAAAGAGACAGCAGTCTAGGCTAGCTAATAGCTTGCGACTGATTAGCCACGATGGGTATTTCAAGAAGTGTATGAATATTAATATGACAATCAAGACAAACGCACATTTGTATGAGTATATTAACATAGGCTACGGTTATTCATGCTTGACCTGTGGCTAGACTTCGAGTATGTCAGTAAGTTGGCATCATAAATTCTAGATAACTGGCGTATCACTGGCCTTAAGGGTAAGTAGTGTGGGCCACAGTATATGTTTACATGCTTATAGTATGGGCTAGGCTGATTAGCGGTTGACTCTTGGGTAACTGTGGATTATGACAGTAAGCTGGCTACATAAAACATACATACCCGGTGCACAAACTGGCACAAAGGGTAAGAGTTGGGAACCCCAGCACACAGCTACATGCTTAGATTGTAGGCTATGAGGATTAGCGTTTGACTCTTAGTTAAAATTTGATTATTACAGTAAGCTGGCTACATAGAACATAGATACCCGGCATACAAACTGGCACAAAGGGTAAGAGTTGGGAACCACAGTATACATTTACATGCTTAGATTATAGGCTGTAAGGATTAGCGTTGGACTCTTGGTTAAACGTTGATTATGACAGTAACCACAATATAGATTTACATGCTAAGGTTATAGCTTATGCAAGAGGGAGCTTCATATGATGTTTGCCTCTTATGGTGCTGACAAGCCGAGTATGGCTGTGAGTCCCGATGGGGGCATGGGTACCTCGCTCGAGGGCTCTTGGCACGGTCAGCCAATGCCACGGTTCGGCAGAGTCATACCGCCCTTGTATGGATCCTATATACAAAGTCCCGTTGCCAGGGTGAGTGCTGCAGGCTGCCCCAGCTTGCTAGGGGTCGGCAGGTGGTGGCTTTCGCTGGTGGGGGTCTCCTTGGTGCTTCAGGTGATATGTGCAGTCTGGCGTGGTACTGCTGTCTTGGCGGGTTACAGTGCCTCGTGTAGAGACTTCTTGGGGTGTTAAGTCCCAGCCCAGCCCGTGTCACATCTCTGGTTTGGGTGTGTGGGAAAATGAGAGTATGCGGGGTAGGGTCTGGCCAAGTCCCCCCTATAGCCCCGGGCTTGTGTGAAGCCCTGCACCTCAGGTCCGCGAACCGGGTAACTCACGTGGGAGGCCGAGTTCTTCCCCTATGGGGGGGCTGCTGTGTGTCTTAGTCAGCATAAGCGGTTGGTGCTCTGGGGTTCCATCCCCGGCGGTCTTCAGCCCAGGTGGGCCCATTATGTGTGCCAGCCTCGTTGTCTGATAGGGAGTGCCCAGGGAGGTCTTGTCCTTCCCCCGCTCTCCCTCCATTCCCAGCCGTCGGTAGCACAGATGTCACCAGGTGGGCCTGGATAGGGAGCTGCGGCAGTTCTCCGCCACAAGGTAACAGCCAGACTTGGTTGTGCGCTGCTCGTGGTTATGTCGTATAGTCGCTGGTCGGCCATCTTGGTACGCGCTGTCCGTTCCATAGCGCTCGGCCAGAGCGGAGACGTAGCCGTGTGCGGCGGTGGTCGCCCGTGGGGACCGGGATGACCCCCCCGGCCCAGGGGGGGGGTGGCAGACCGCCGGCCAGAGAACTGGGTGAGCGGCCGTCTCGCCCGAGCTCAAGCCCGTAGGCCTCAGGCCTCGATCGGGTGACTTTGGTGCCTTTGGGGGTCCCATCAGGTATCCCTGGAATCGCCATCGCATGGGTGATGTTGTGCTCGTATTTTCATGCTGTTGGGTGCCCATGGCCCGCCGTTAGCTCCGATTTTCGGCTCCGAGGCAGCAGCTCAGACAAAGCGTGTCTGATCCGGCCGGCGGCCAGGCCCCGCCATGTATACAGTTTTTAACAGTAGCGTTGAATTATGACTGCTTAAACCAGGCTATGTATTATACAGGTTATGCATACATAGAAACAGTGGCTATACCAGTATATTAGTGCCCCTTAGTTATTCGTGGCTCACAGACTAGTTCTTGGGCATTTACTGTATAAGGCTGCATACATTCTGCTATTGAACCGATGCCCGATCTGGAGGCTGCAGTTACATGCCTGACGGTCTCGTTGGGGTTGATGGTCGGCTAGGGGTTAACCGGTTGCCCCCTCCAGCTCCAGGCTTGTTGCGAGGCCGGTATCTTGTTGCCACGGGCTCGGGGAACCGTGCCGTTGCTGTGCGCCACAGGGCTCCCTTCCCCATTGTGCGTCGGGATTGCCATGCTGCTGCTGCTAGTCCAACGACCGCTGGGATGTGGGTGCTTGCCAAGCTTGGGTCTCACACCCGATTTTGGTCACGGTGGTGCAGAGCTTCGTCGGTCCGGGGATCCTCCCTTGCCCCGGGGTTGTAGGAGAGCCGGTGCTTGTGGGCCACGAGCCTGGGAGCCTGCGTGGTCCAGGGTCACCCCTTGTGGGGTGGTGCGGTGAGATTTGTGTAGTCGCTTACATGGTCGCTGTGCTGCTCTCCCCCAGTGTGGCCTGCACCTTCGGGTTATACCCTGTGTTGCTCTCAGCCCGGGAGGGTCTTGGGTGTAGGATGCTGGGGTGCGGGTTGTAGTGTTGCCCTGGTAAGTGTCCCCAGTCCTCCGTCCATCTTTGGCTCCGACCTTTGCAGTTGTTTGTCGACGCAGGATTTCAGGCTGCATGCAAGCCTCCAATTTTGCCCAGAAGCTGTCAAAGATTTTAGCTATAGAGTCTCTTGTGCAGTCTTTGGTTACTGCTATGTTAGTTTGGTACCATCGCTTAACTGACACTCTCGTGTCAGAGTGATCCACCATCTTGTGGGCGTCCAACTCCATTTTGTGTAGGTGGTTCGCTGTGTCCATTGTTTGATGTGGAGGTTGGAGCACCCTGTCCAGTAGGGACCGAGATCTCCCCCATCGGTCCATAGGGGGGGTGGGGGGTGAGTGTGTTCTGTACGCTTGGTGTGGTTGGCATCTGGCGGGAAGGCGACCATCCATCCCCTGTGCCTCCGCTAGGCCTCATATCGCCGCTGCAGTTCCCAGTCAAGTTCAGTGTTGTGGATGGTATCGGCAGGTCAGTAGGAGCTTCCTCTGTGTGTTGAGCCCAATTGCAGGTAGTTTCCAGCAAGTGGATTTGGGATATTCGTAGTTTTTGGGCCCACACTGCAGGAGTTCCGGAAATGTGCGACTGGTCTGCTAGCTAGTTCGGCTCCGCCCTCTCTTCTCTTGTTTTATATTTTGCATCAGTGGTATTGTAAGGAATCACTTGAATGTTTAGCAGCTAATAAGAACTGTTCACAAGGTGGTATACTGATATTTAAACCAACAAGCGCTGGTTCCGATTCAAATTTCAGGATGGGGCTACAGCCCACACAGCCCGAAATTCACTCATGTTTTAAAAGAAATGTTACCTGGACATTTGGTCTCTCTGAGGTGTAATGTGGGGTGGCCGGCACGGTCACCAGATTTGAGCACTTTTTTTTTTCTTTGGGGATATCTGAAGGAAAAAACATTGCCCTCACACCTTACCAGAACTAAGGGAGCAGATTATTGAAGAAGTTAATGCCATTCCCCACGTTTTGTACGAATGAACTGTACAAAACTTCAGAGATCATCTCCAACAGTGTGTTGCTGCTAATGGCTGCCTTCTCGAGGACATTATTTTGAAAAATTAATTTTCTATAAAATGGTATTTACTACTGAATTTGAAAATAAAAACAGTTTTCCTCTATATATCTCAGTTAATTTTTTTATAACCCATCAAAACTGCTGCACCCTGATGTGATTTGTTCTGGTAAAACAGGCCCACCTTGTAACAAATACATACATATGCTATATATATGTTTTTAAAAACTGATTTATTCTTCTTGCTTCGTATACAAAGTATGTTTTTACAGCATCATTGATGGTGAAATGATCAGTCACAGAAAAAAAGAAAGTAAACCCTCTTTGAATTCTATGGTTTTACATATCAGGATATAATAACAATCATCTGTTCCCTAGCAGGTTGTAAAATCAGGTAAATATAACTTCAGATGCACAAGAACACATGACGTATTACACCTTGTCATGATTTATTTAACAAAAATGAAGCCAAAATTGAGAAGCCATGTGTGAAAAACGAAATACTCCAAATGATTCAATAGCTTGTAGAACCACCTTTAGCAGTAATAACTTGAAGTAATCATTTTCTGTATGACTTCATCAGACCTCAAATCATTGTGGAGGAATTATAGCCCACTCGTCTTTACAACATTACTACAGTGTATCGAGGTTTGCTCGCATTTGCTTAAGGTGCCACCACAGCAATCAGGTTTTGAGGTCTGGACTTTGACTGCGCAAATTAATTATTTTCTTTATCAACCATTCTGTTATAGATCAGCTGGTGTGCTTGGGATCATTGTCCTGTTGCATAACCCAATTATGGCTTTGGCTGTTGGACAGATGACCTCACATTTGACTTTAGAATAATTTGGTATAAAAGGGAATTTCATGGTCAACTTAATGACTGCAAGGTTTCCAGGTCCTGTGACTGTAAAAGAAGCCCAAATCATCAACCTTCCACCACCATGCTTGACAGCTGGAATGAAGTGTTTGTGCTGCCATGCTGTGTTTAGTTTTAACAAATGGGGTGCTGTGCATGATCGCCAAGCATCTCCACTTTGGTTTCATCTGTCCAAAGGTGATTGATCAAAAAGGCTTGTAGTTTGCTAAGATGCAACTTTGCAAACCTAAGCTGTGCTGCCGTGTTCTTTTAGAGAGAAGAGGCTTTCTCCTGGAAACAATACTTGTTCAGTCTTTAACTAATTGTACTGTCCTGAACCTTAACATTTAAAATTTTCACTGAGGAAAAAAAAATTGTTCTTGATCCCAGAATGGCAGTCAGATTTATCCTTGGATCAAGCAGCTATTACCCTACATTGAAAAATTATATCCTTGAATATTCTGTTTTTGCAAGTATGCATCTAGTTGTTGTTTGAACATCTGCATGGACACTGATAAAACCACTTCTTCAGGCAGAGAATTCCACATCCTTATTGTTCTTACAGTAAAAAAAACTTTCCTTTGCCTTAGTCGAAATCTTCTTCCTTCCAGTCTTAATGCAGGAAGGATATCATTTTTCAATGTAGGGTAAAAGGATAAATCTGACCTCCATTCTCAAGAAGGAATTTTTTTCCTAGTTTGTTTCAAAATTGGAAGTGCTTCAAACTGGGCGGGGGGGGGGGGGGGGGGAGGGGAGGTTACCTTTTTTGGATCAACAGCAAAAAACAAATGTGAGGAAGGCTGAACTTGCTGGACGCAAGTCTCTTTTCAGCTATGTAAATATGTAACTATGTAACACAGCAAAGGAGGAAACTATATTTAAAAGAAGAAAAACTATCACAACAAGAGGACATAGTCTTAAATTAGAGGGGCAAAGGTTTAAAAATAATATCAGGTAGTATTACTTTACTGAGAGGGTAGTGGATGCATGGAATAGCCTTCCAGCTGAAGTGGTAGAGGTTAACACAGTGAAGGAGTTTAAGCATGCATGGGATAGGCATAAGGCAATCCTAGATATAAACAAGTGTCTGGGGTTGCTGTATCTCTCGTGCAGAGGGAACTTGCTGGCATTTCGGATCTGGACTGCCCGTATGGGTGGGACCAGTCTGATATGTTTCAGAGATGTTCTCTCTGTAATGGCACAAGATGAGCTAAAACCAGCTTGAGATCTGAGAGGGGACCCACCGAAGGGCAGGCTATTTCAGCTGCTGCCCGTTCTCAGTATTCTCTTGCAACCTGTTTTTTGCTCTCCACAAGTTTAAAGGGTAATCCAGACGTGGACCCCTTGCTCACGGTGCCTAGCGAGATATCAGCTATGCCTCACTGATGATGCCTAACAAGGCTGAAACGATCGTCTGGGGTTGCTGTATCTCTCGTGCAGAGGGAACTTGCTGGCATTTCGGATCTGGACTGCCCGTATGGGTGGAACCAGTCTGATATGTTTCAGATATGTTCTCTCTGTAATGGCACAAGATGAGCTAAAACCAGCTTGAGATCTGAGCGGGGACCCACCGAAGAGCAGGCTATTTCAGCTGCTGCCCGTTCTCAGTATTCTCTTGCGCCCCATTTTTTGCTCTCCACAAGTTTAAAGGGTAATCCAGACATAAGATAAGGCCAGAGACTAATGAAAATATTTAGAAAATTGGGAAGACTAGATGGGCCGAATGGTACTTATTGCCATCACATTCTATGTTTCTTTGACTACTTTCTTTTTCCCATGACTGTATGCCAGACATTTAGTGTGTGGAGATACTCTGCCCTTGAAGATCCGTGTTTCAGTAGCTGTGTCTCATTGTCTCCCTGTTACACACTTTTAAATCTTCCCCAAGTCTAAAATCCTCTAAGAGATCCATCTCTACATATCTCAAAACAGAATGCACCTGTCATGGTTGATTATATATTTCTTATCTGTTCTATGTTACATTTTGTTTATATTGTGTATTAATGTTGTTTTTGTATTTTATTGTACCCTATTGTATCAATGCAATGTTTTGTTTACAAAGGACATACTTGAAAACGAGAGAAATCTCAATGTATCCTTCTTGGTAAAATATTTTATAAATAAATAAACATAATATATTCCATATGTATACAACAACAAAGTGGGTGTGCAAGCATTTCAAAGTTAGTGCTATTCATACAATATTCTTGTTGGCAATTCTAATAACTTTATTAGATCATCACATACTCCATGGACACTCAGAAATAAAATAAAAAAAGAGCTTGGAATACGTATTATCTGTTTTTGTGACTCAGGATCAACCATGCCTTCATGTAAAATTAATATAAGAAAATGAAAAAAAAAATGTAATATGTTAAAATAAAGTTACTCTTATTGGCATGACTCCCCTGTCCAATAGATAAAAAGGTACAATTGACCTGCAAACCTATGTCTAGGCTGTTGAATGTTTGTAGAGTTCTATTGGAACAGCATGTAGATGTTATAGAAGAATACGGTTATGAAGCTAAGTAGTTACAGCATGGGCTTCTAGTTACAGCATGGGCTTTTAGTTCCATAAGCTCTATTAAATCTAGAACTGGGTGCCTTTGATTGAGAAGATAATTACTTACAGTGAGGGGTAAAAGTATTTGATTCACTGCTGATTTTGAACGTTTGCCCACTGACAAATTATCAGTCTATAATTTTAATGTTAGGTGTATTTTAACAGCAAGAGACAGAATAACAAAAAAAATCCATAAAAACGCATGTCAAAAAAGTTATACATTGATTTGCATGTCAATAAATAAGTATTTGATCCCCTATCATTTTGCAGGATTTCTGGCTCCCAGGTGTCTTTTATACAGGTAACGATCTGAGATTAGGAACACTCTTCTAAAGGGAGTGCTCCTAATGTCAGCTCGTTACCTGTATAAAAGACGCCTGTCCACAGAAGCAATCAATCAATCAGATTCCAAGCTCTCCACCATGGCCAAGACCAAAGAGCTGTCCAAGGATGTAGGAGACAAGTTTGTAGACCTACACAATGCTGGAATGGGCTACAAGGCCATCGCCAAGCAGCTTGGTGAGAAGGTGACAACATACAAGATACACTGACACAGGTACACAGTGTGTATGTGTGTATAGTGGATGCAAAGTATGTGTGTGTGTATAGTGGATGCAGTGTGTGTAGTGGATGCCCTATGTGTAGTTGACGCAGTGTCTGTGTGTAATGTATGCAGTGTCTGTTTGTGTAGTGAATGCATTGTGTGTGTGTATAGTGGATGCAGTGTGTGAAATGAATGCATTATATGTGTCTATATGTGTGTGTGTGTGTGTGTGTGTGTTGTGAGCGGAAAAGTAGAATGGTTGTTGAAGTAAGATATATCAGGCCTGCTTTGCTAAACAGCAGCCAGAGAATTTTCAGTTAAATGCCCCAGGGAGAGATGTTAAGTTTGCAATATACATTTCTGATGCTCTGCAAAACACGGTATGGGTCCCTGGGGCGGAGCATTTGGAGAGCAGGGTGGGCCAGTGCTCCAACAGCACTAGTTGCTGTGTAACATACCAGAATTTGGATTTAACTTAAGAGTTCAAGAGATGTTGACTAGTTGACACTCACCTGTAGCTGGTCAATTAGCAGGCAGGCCTTTAAAAGAAGAGATCAGCCTGCTGCAGAGTGTCTAGTAAGAGCTCAAGTAAGAGCAATGAATTATGTTTTGTTTATTATTATTTAAAGCACCTGTTTTCTTATCAAATAAAAAGGAAAACCAAACTGGATGTGTCCTGGACTTTGATTACCCTAGAAGGCTGTGGTTACTGTAAGATCTGTGACAAAATCCTACCTGCAAAAGAGGTGGTTTGTTACAATTTATACACATATATATATTTTTTTCAATATATCTTTATTTGATTTTGTTTGATTTTGTACAATAAATATCAATACACATAGATCATACAAAGTACAAAAATAGAAACAATTACTACAATAGTAATAAACATCAAACCATTCAAACTATACCATGTATCTTCTATCATAATTCATTCATACATCATACAGGCCGCAACATACAATAGGCTATCAATTTTATATACATAATCAATTTTGTAATTCAACATTTCTGTGTATACATCACAAAGGGTTAATAATATTGCTCATTGTTTTCTAAGAGTTTTAAACATTTTTTCCCCATTTCATATTTCTGTACAGTGTCCTTCCTCTTAAAAAGCCCTATCTCATTTTTAATCTGAAGTGCTAATTGTTTCTCCCAATGTTTACCCTCAATTGTCACAGAATTCTTCCATCCTCTTGCTATCAGGATCTTTACTGCCATAAAAGAATGACAGACCAAAAATTGTTGGTATACTAATAGATCAGGCCATTGAAGATGTAGAAGGGCCGTTATTGGAGACTGTTCTATCAGAATTTTATCCCAGACATACAGTTTTCTAAAGACCTCATCCCATAATTTCTTAATTAATCTTCAGCTCCACCAAATATGAATAAAACTACCCAAGTAACTTCCACATCTCCAACATACTTTAGATTCATTGTGATCAATTATATTTAATCTGTTAGGCACTAAATACCAATGATAGCAAACTTTATAGTGTGTCTCAAACAAGGTGACATTATGAACATTCCTTTTTAACTGTGTCAACATATTTCCCCATTTTATTGGGTCTAT
This sequence comes from Pelobates fuscus, assembly GCF_036172605.1. NCBI lineage: Eukaryota > Metazoa > Chordata > Amphibia > Anura > Pelobatidae > Pelobates > Pelobates fuscus. The sequence continues at coordinate 391,434,757 of NC_086317.1, forward strand.
TTTTAAATTACATTCTTTTTCCCAACTTTTTATTTGTTTGGACCTTATATTTTTGGGGATCGATCTTATCAGGGCATAACAATTTGCCATGTTTTTCTGAGAGCTATTATTTCCAAAAATCTGTTTTATGAGGATACTACTAATTATGTTACTCTTAGCAAGCAATTTATCAATTTAGCAATTTAGCAATTAGACAGAGTTAAAAAATCTTTGATTTTGTCTCTTATTATTATATCATCCAGATTTTCAATTTTCATTTCCTTCCAAGAATCTATTTTTAAATCTGGCATTAGAGCTTCTAATATTTCTATCTTCATGAACCCAAAAATATTTCCCAAGATTTTTAGTTTTTTTCTAATCTTATTCCAATCATTCAGTAGATGTTTTAGAATTACACTACTGACTTCATTCCCAATTTTCTTGGGTTGCTAGATATACTTAATTAATTCTTTTCCATTTAAGGCTTGGGTCTCTAATCCAAACCAGCCAGATTTTTCAGAATCTTTTTTAGTTAGTAACTGGATATGGAATATAATGGAGGCTTATTATATTCGGAAAGTTCACCCCTCCATGCCCTATAGTATTCGTTAATTGTTCTAAACTAATTCGAGGTTTTTTCCCCTTCCAAATAAAGTTTTTAATAAGCCTCTGTGTTATCTCCAACCATGGCAGTGGGATTTTTAGAGGAACCATTCTAAAGAAGTATGTCCATCTAGGTACTATATACGCATTTATTATGTTTATCTTTCCCAACCAACTAAGAAACAAGGGATTCCATTTTTTTAACGATATCCCAGTGGACTTCAGAAGCCTAGTAAAGTTAATCTCCACCATTTTGTCCAACTTATCCGATAATCATACCCCTAAATATTCAAAACTACCATTCGCATCCGTAAAGCAATATGTCTTCAAAAATTCCTTTTTCCACTCTTTGCTACAGTTCTTAAATAACACAATTGTTTTATCTGAATTTATTTTGTAGTTTGAGATAATACTAAATATTTCTATTTCCTTTATCAAGTTGTCAATTGATTTAATTGGATCTGTGAGAGTCAAAATGGTATCGTCAGCGTACATGCTTATTTTTAATTCTCTATCAAAGGTTGGCACTCCCCTGATGTCCGGATTTTCTCTTATTCTGATTGCAAAGGGTTCCATTGAGAGAATATATAAAATAGGTGAGAGTGGACACCCTTGCCGGGTGCCATTTTTCAATGGAAACCATTCTGAGCATAAATCTATGCCCACTACCCTCGCCATAGGATTTTGATAAATAGAGCCTATTGCAGACAACATCCATCCATCTATACCCATTGCCCTTAACACCCCCATCATATATCCCCACCCGACCCTGTCAAAGGCCTTTTCTGCATCCAGTGACAGGGTCAGGAGAGGGATTCGCGTTCTATCGCTCCAATACTGAACATTGATCATTCTTCTTATGTTAGTACTAGCCTGTATAGTTGGGACAAACCCTATCTGGTCTCTATCTACCAATTCCATAATTATTTTTTTCAACCTATCTGCAAGTATAGATGAGAATAGTTTAGAATCGACGTTAATAAGTGAAATCGGGCGATAGTTCTTTAGATCTTGAGGATCCTTATCTTTTTTAAGGATAGGGATTATATTTGCTTGTAATAATTCTTTAGGGCCTGTACCTTTCAAAGAGATTAATTATATGTTCTAGTCAAATATTCTGCTAAAATATCTCCATATATTTTATAGAATCTATTGGTCAGACCGTCTGGACCAGGGGTCTTATAATTCACAAGTTTTTTAATAGCACCTGTAAATTCCATAATTTGTAAAGAGGCATTAAGCATTGTTTTTTGATCCTCAGAAATCGTGGGAAAATGAATTCCCCTCAAGTATTCATTTATAGCCTCTTCTTTTGATTGATTTGGTAAATTATACAACTTTTCATAATATATTTAAAACGCCTTTGCTATAGTTTCTGGTTTTCTGCAAATTATTGATTCGTTTCTAATGCTACTAATCCTATTTTTACCATTTTTTGTGTTTTTAAGTTTTTTTGTTAGCCATTTGTTAATCTTGTTATTATCATAATAAAAATTTGTTTTCATCCTTTCTAAATTTTTCTCTATTCGTTCTTTCTCCATTTTTTCTATTTTCATTTTAATCTCAAAGAGTTGTTTAGATGACTCATTATTTAATAATCTTTTATTTCTTCTGGCCAACAGATAGTATTCTATATATAGTTTTTCTCTAGTCTGACCTCTATCTCTTTGAATCCTTTTTTTGAGTTTAATCAGATACCCCCGTACCACCGCTTTGAATGCACACCATATAGTGGTTATCGGGAGTTCTTCTGAAATATTCTCTCTAAAATACAATTGGATCAGTTCTCTAATTTGTAATTGATCTTTATTATTCTTCAGATAGTACTCTTTATACATACTCTTTAACAATTTATACATATATATTTATATATATATATATATATATATTTATAGTGGATGCAGAGCGTGTGTGTGTGCAGTGGATGTAGTGTGTAGGAAGCTGACAGTATGGGGGGCAGGGTGTAGGAAGGTGACAATGTGGGCAGGTATGTATTTAGCCCAAAGCAAACTAGGCATTTGTGATTCTCCTGTCGGGGGTGGAGGGGGGGTAGAGAGGAGCTAATGGAGACCCCCCCCCGTCTCCCGGCGTCCCATCCGAGGCGGCGAGGGAGCTGTGATCTCTCTGCTCTGCTTTCTCATGCGCCGTTTACTGATCCTGTGGAAGCCAGAATATGTGTATGTGTCTGTGAGTGTGTGTGTCTGTGAGTGTGTCTGTGCGTCTGTGAGTGTAAATGTGAGTGTGTATGTGTGTGTGTCTGTGAGTGTCTGTTAGTGCATGCATGTGTCTGTTAATGCATGTGTGTTTGTGTGTCAAATCAGTGAGAGTCTCTGATTGTGTGTCTGACAATGAGTGTCAGTGTGTGTCTGTCAGTGTACGTGTGTGTCTGTCAATGAATGAATATGTCAGTGAATGTGTGTGTGTCAAATCAATGAGTTTGTGTTTGTCTTTGAGTGCATGTGTGTGACTGTAAGTGTGTATCTGCCAATGTGTGTCTGTCAATAAATGTGTGTCAAATCAGTGTGTATGACTGTCAGTGACATGTGTGTGACTGTCAGTGTGTATCTGCCAGTGTGTGTCTGTCAGTGAATGTGTGTGCTTAAAGGGACACTATAGGATCCCAGACCATTTCAGCTCAGTGAAGTGGTCTGGGTGCAGTATCCCAATCTCTTTAACCCTGCAAGTGTAATTATTGCAGTTTCTCAGAAACTGCAATAATTACCTTGAGGGCTTAACTCCACCTCTAGTGACTGTCTACCAGACAGCCACTAGATGGACTTCAGAGTGTTTAGGCGACCAAAAGTCGCCTTACTGATGCTAAACGTCCTCACGATGTGCATGAGGATATCAGGCGTCTACTAAATCCCCATAGGAAAGTATTGATTCAATGCTTTCCTATGGGGAAGCCTAATGCAAGCACAGAGAATGAGCTTGACCGAGCACCAAAGGACATCTGCGCTGGATTCAGGTAAGTGACCAAAGGGGTTTTATCCCCTTCAGTGCCAAGGGGGACACTATAGGTAACTACAGTGCCAGGAAAACAGCTTTGTTTCCCTGGCCCTATAGTTTCCCTTTAAAAGTAGTAGGAGAAGACATAGTTTAAAGAGGAAGAGATGTGGCCATGACAGGAAGGGTGTCAATCAGAGGATAGGTGGGACAGAAACAGACAAATCTTGCCACCCTTCCCCTGCATGCTGGTCGGCGAGCCAGACATAGGTGCAACACACCTTGAATTTGCAACGCGATGCCAAAGAATGGAGGAGCCAGCTGGAAGCCTAGAAAGGAGTCTGGCGCTTTCCTTAATCTCAGGACACAGAGGTCCACGTGGTGCCCAGTGAGTGAGTGCGGCACGCCTAACCCTCCCGGTAGCCGTGATAATTGGTGTTGTGTCTCCAATGAATAAAGATGATTGGACAAAAATGAACCAGATACTGACAATCCTTAAACCACTGTAACAGTAATGCATAATATGGGACAGACCATCCCCTGTTCACAAATCTAGTGAGCAAGATACACCTTGGGTATGAGCCTAAAGGAAAGCATGACCCCTACACTGTTATGTCATAACAGTTCCCCACCTTTCTTTATGTCCACTACTCTCTACCCATTAACAGTATGCTGATATCCAATTAAAGCATAGTCAGGTATTAAATGCAATTCTACCATACTGCCTAGGTAAGGGAGAGGCGTCCAGCAAAGATCTGTTTCCCCAGTACCTTCTCCCAACAGTAACCTTAATGGCACCACTCCCTCCCCCTAAGTAGCCTGGCAAACACTATACTACTGAGCTTTTTTTTATAATAGGTGGCTAGAAAAGCAGCTGCCTGATGTAAAATAAAAAACAAAAAGCACTAATATCCTCCTGCCCCTGTAGATATCTAGGGCTAAAGAGCTAAATATCTGGGGCTTCAGCCTCTAAAACCCTCGACCACCAACAACACTTATGCTGACCATGCCATGCTCCTTTTCCGTACAGCAAGGTACTTTATTTATTCAGATAGTGTATCCTTGTCTCCTGCTGCCTTGTTTAGTCTTTTTTGTATCTTATGAATGGGGTTTTTGTATTCCTGAGCAGCAGCTTGAATCAGTTTCCATCATTTCCAACTTGTATGACCCAGTACCACTTGACCATTTTTGTCCCTGCTTGTCCTTGACCATGTCTAGTCTTTCTGTGTCCTGTTTGTAAATGGATTGATAGCCTCCAGGATATCAACTTGTTTTGTGCCTAGTGGATCCAGCCACTTTTAAGGGTATCAACTCATCATGATATGGAGGAAGGTTGCTCTGCACCAGAACTGCCTTTAATATATTTTGGTGGCTCCTGACATCTTTTCTGCTAGGTCAACCCTGGTAAGTTACAAGCATGATACTAACTGAATGGTTGCTACTAGGAGATAATTGATGACTGATGTTGTTTGTTATTTTTTTCTCAATTGCCTTCTTGTCTTTTTATTAATTTAATTTAAAAAATAAATATAACTCTAGGGGTGAGCATCATGCAGTATACAGATTTGTGCTCTGCCTCTAGCTTCTCATATGAAAGATATTCTTTTTGTAAACCATCGTGTGTCACCCCAGTGAAACTGGTGGTGATGAAATACTTTTTTTCTTCCTTTTTTGTTTCTATTTTTTTAGCGCACGGGTGTCAGTGATAGTGAATCATTAAAAGTGATATTCTTCCTCTATTCCCTAACTATATGTGACTTGTTATTGTGAGGGACAAGGACATTGGGAATAAAGGGGTCTGATGTCATATGCCAGGGTGGTTGCAAAATATCTCCAAACTATATTGCTGACTACTCACAATCCTGGACCTACAGCAACAAGTCCTAGACTAGCAACGGTACCAGAGAACAAAATGTATCAAAAACAATAGGAAAACACAAATAAGTTCCCACAGGTAGCAGAATAAACAGGGATTGCCTATTAAATTGGCCTGAGGATCACTATAAAAACCCTTATATAAAAACAAATAAAAAATATGTAGCAAAAAAAATATTTAAAACATGGATATTGCACCAGGAACTGATCCTAGAAATGAAGAACCATAAATAGCACTAGCACTGAATGCTCAATAGCAATAAATCTAGTATCTCTGTTTGACTCAATTCTAAGCATATAAAGTCCAATTTAATTTCTGCATAAAAATGCATTTATTAAAACCATGATTAAAAACACTCACAGAATCAAAAGAATGGGATCTCTTTTCGGGGAACACAGTCCATATATGATGCCACTCAATGCTACTTCCCACAGTGTCGGCATACTAGGTATGTTGATAGAGTGAGGGTTTTGAGATCAGGTTCGGCCTATGTTCCACCAATGCTTGCTGTTCTGTGCTCCACACTTACAATCTCAGTCTTGGTCCTAGATCAAAACTCCACATTATCTGTCTTGTCAATCAAAGTTCACTTATTCAGTGGCTAGAATTGAGTTACCTTACCTACAGCTTTACGGATTCCCTTATCCTTACATACATATTATGTAGTGAAAAAGACTGAATTCTGACCACAATCACAATTCTCATATTTAAAAAAAATCATACGCTCAGAAAGTGATCAGTCTAAACAAATCTGCAGCAATCGCCTAGATGCATTTTGGTGTCTGATTTAAAATCAATGCTTTTGAATACAAATCCTCTAGAAAGTATAGGATGTTTAAATATATTCACAAAGCACCGGTTTTAATAAAATTCAGAACCAAATGCATCTGGCTGCAAGCACAGTTGCAAATTATCATCCCAGCCCCATAAAGGACCTGTATATATTCTACAATAAATATATATATATTCTACAATGCATTGTTTTGCAATTTACTTCATTATATGCAATACCAATTTATGTGCTGTACCTGTTCTCTTATGCTTGGCCACCTCTGCTGGTTGATCATGTGGTGTGGTAGTTATTTTGAAATTGTGTAAATTAACTATTCAAATACCCACAAAATCAAACAGTTTGATAGAAGCTCTTTAAATTTGGTGTCGTGATAAATATCAATTGTGTGCTCTGTCATCTTCAATATAAAAACCCATATGTCCTGAGGTCTGGTGGCCATAATGGATTTCATGATCAGTTTTGAAAAATATTCAAAAAAGTTTATAAATAAATATCTTTGGTATTTAAGTCTGACACACAAACACACACATACACACACACACAACAGCACACACAACAGCACACAAATGATCACACCTTGCAACATACTAATGCATGCAAACATTAACATTTCAGTGCATACCTAAAATCTAATTGATAGGGATAGATTCCAGAGTAAGTATTAACCCCTTAAGGACTGAGGCAGTTGTACAAGTTGTGACCAAAACAAAACGTAAACAAAGCTTTGAACGTTCAACCAGAATTCACCTTTTTCATATTAAATGTACCCACGCTTATTATATATCATTTTGTTCAGGAGAAACAAGGCTATCATTTCATATCAAATATACATATATGAAATATAATTTAATATGAATAACATAAAAACAATATGAGAAATTCAGAAATGTTTTTGTTTTTTTAGTTCTGCATGGCATTTTACCTGTGAATGTCACAATACTGTTAGTATAGGTTTTATGGTGTTTTGTAAAGTTACAGGGTCAAATACATGTCAGTTCCTATCATAAATTTTCACCCAGATGTATGAAATTTGCGGGTATTGAAAGAATTTGAATGGGAAAAAGGGGAGGAGATTTTGACCAGACCCTCAAAAAGAGAGAGTGCTTCTGGATCCATAAATCTGATACCCTGTCAACCAAAGGACTAAATTAGGGTTTTACGTTGACCCCATTTATTGACCCATAATACTTTATACCAACATCATTATGATATATTAGATTTGCATATAATTGTATTTATTTTGTTCATAACACATATATTGATTTATAGATACGTAAGTTCACTTTTATTATCAGCGTGGTGGTTTAACTGAATGGGATTAGATATATTATATTAGGGACCACAGGCTATTAGGGCGTGATTATATAGTATCTCCTGTGCTATTTTTATGTACTGTAAGAGTTATTGCTACACATGTATTTACTTAGATGAGTGGTTGGGGATGCAAGAGCTGCTGGGACATTCTCCCATTCTTACATTTTGGGGAGGGACCTAATTTCGGGGGCAACAGCCCCTATGTGCCTTAAGATATGAATGGAACAACACATGATTAATGGATTGTCAGCATTAAGAGAAATAGGGGTTATCCTTCCTATTTGCCTCTGTTGTGGAGTGTCATCACATACATAGTGATAGATGCTCTGAATCTTATATCCATCTGGCTAGCACAGGCTAGTGTATTTGGTTAATGCCTTAGACGAAAGTGCTTTAGTAGCGCCGAAATGCATATCAGGCTTCATGATTATTTTTTTTTTTTTTTCACCTTTTAGTTTGGCACTTTTTTTTTTTTTGTGATGGTTAGAGGATTTATAGAGTATACCTAAAGGGACTACACTCTATGATGGGTCTTTTTAGGGCATTCCCAGCAGGAGGAAATTATCAAGGGACTTTTCTTTATGGCTATTTAGTGTACAGTTTATACTACACCCATATATTCAGCTAGCGACTTAAGCGTTAGTATGCATAGTATGTTAGTATGCTTAGCACACACCCTCAGACGCACACAGCACCCCCAGATGCACACAGCACCCCCAGGACCATCAGACACACACAGCACCCTCAGACGCACACAGCACGCTCAGACGCACACAGCACCCTCAGACGCACACAGCACCCCCAGACGCACACAGCACCCCCAGACGCACAAAGCACCCCCAGACGCACACAACACCCTCAGATGCACACAGCACCCCCAGACGCACACAGCACCCCCAGACGCACACAGCACCCTCAGACGCACACAGCTCCCTCAGACGCACACAGCTCCCTCAGACGCACACAGCTCCCTCAGACGCACACAGCTCCCTCAGACAGACAGTACCCTCGCTCACACAGCACACTCCCACACATATACAGCACACACACACATATATATATATTGTGGCGAAACCAACCTCGCCACTGTGAACTGGAGAAGCCTGGTTGTTAGCCTCCTGCCCTGTGACTATGGCCCTACAGGTTAAACCTTTTATTTTCCCTGCAGAAAGGCATATTCGTGCGTTTCTGCCAGGGTGTTCGGTAGATTTGATCTACCGAACAAACTGACGAATGCGCGACCACCTGGGAGCTGGAGTGTGCCTTCAATTTACCTCCCTGAAGCTGCGGTTAACCGCAGCTTAATTGACGAATCCAGGGTGGTCTTTGTTCGGTTGCCGAACACGAGGAGGCGGCCATTTTAATTGTGCGAAAGACCAGCGGTGTTCGGCGAGGATTCTATGGAACTAAAAATGGACACTTATTTGCACGAACACCGCTGAGCCGTCCGTCGCCTGGTTCCTATTCGTACAAGTTTAACTGAACACCGGCATTCGGTATTTTGTATATGAGAATATGTGTTAACCCAGATAGCCATGCCATGAAGCCTATTCGTGGGATTAAAGACTTTGGCTCCATGGCGATTAAACTGTATTTGTGTGGTCTGAGTGCCATTCACCTAATAATGTGCACTCAGACCTGAGCTATCTGGGGATGTGTGACATGTCTGTGTGTTATGTATAAAAGGTAACTTTGTGTATTTTAAGGTGTTTCACTGTATTTTGTGTCCCATGTGTGTAATGGAGTTTTGCCACTGTCCTGGGAGATAATTGAATTACTTCTCTAATTATCTCCAGGATAGAGGGAGGAGATCAAGATGCATTGTGGGAATGTTTTACTGCTGTGTGTCTGTAATTGGTTTATGTCTGTCCTTTGTTACAGTCTTCCATTTGGTCCCCTAGGGGAGTGTCCACCAGGTGGGAGACCTGCATAAATACTGGGGAGGTAGCTCTGAGTAAATGAGTTCCTGCTTAACCCTCAAAGCGATGTGTCGTCTCGTTCTTTGGGGGAATTGGATTGTATGCTGACTGCCAGGAGTGTAAGCGGGTTGTATGCTTTTCCTGTTCGGCTGATTCCAGGGTTCGTGTGTTTGCAGTTCGGGAGTTGGTGAATTCGTACAGTTTGCAGTTCGGGAGATTGGTGATTGCAGTAGCTGCTGGTCTATGGGAAAGGGGATTATCGCCTAAACGGTTTTTATCCCCTTCTGAGCGAAACGGTCCGCAACAATTGGTGGCAAGCGGCGGGATCGTTCCTACAACCAGAAGGACAGCTACAGGTAACACCATCCCCTGGATTTACAAACTGAGGGCACGTTAGTACCCGTACAGCGACCCTATCTACTAAGGAACCAACTTCAGCAGAGCAAGCATGGCACCCAGCTACACTCAAGAGGCGTATGACAGAGAGGTCACCGCGGTGCTGGCTTTATGCGGACCCAACCCCTCGGAGAGTATAGTGCAGCGTATGAAGAAAGCAGTGCGAGAGTACTTGCCGTGGGAATCAGAGCGGGCAAGGGGGTTTGCCGTCCTTCCTCCCCAGCGGCAGTGTGTACCCCAGGGAGCTGATGGTGTCGTCCATCCTCCCCAGCGGCAGTGTGTGTCCCAGGGAGCAGAAGGTGCAGTCCTTCCTCCCCAGCGACAGTGTGTACCCCAGGGAGCTGATGGTGTCGTCCGTCCTCCCCAGCGGCAGTGTGTGTCCCAGGAAGCAGAAGGTGCCGTCCTTCCTCCCCAGCGGCAGTGTGAGTCCCAGGGAGCAGAAGGTATCGTCCTTCCTCCCCAGCGGCAGTGTGTACCCCAGGGAGCTGATGGTGTCGTCCGTCCTCCCCAGCGGCAGTGTGAACCCCAGGGAGCAGAAGGTGCCGTGCTTCCTCCCCAGCGGCAGTGTGTACCCCAGGGAGCAGAAGGTGCCGTCCTTCCTCCCCAGCGGCAGTGTGAGTCCCAGGGAGCAGAAGGTATCTTCCTTCCTCCCCAGCAGCAGTGTGTATCCCAGGGAGCTGAAGGTGTCGTCCTTCCTCCCCAGCGGCAGTGTGTACCCCAGGGAGCAGAAGGTGCCGTCCTTCCTCCCCAGCGGCAGTGTGTACCCCAGGGAGCAGAAGGTGCCATCCTTCCTCCCCAGCGGCAGTGTGTACCCCAGGGAGCAGAAGGTGCCGTCCTTCCTCCCCAGCGGCAGTGTGAGTCCCAGGGAGCAGAAGGTGCCGTCCTTCCTTCCCAGCGACAGTGTGCACCCCAGGGAGCTGAAGGTGTCGTCCTTCCTCCCCAGCGGCAGTGTGTACCCCAGGGAGCAGAAGGTGCCGTCCTTCCTCCCCAGCAGCAGTGTGAGTCCCAGGGAGCAGAAGGTGCCGTCCTTCCTCCCCAGCGGCAGTGTGCACCCCAGGGAGCTGAAGGTGCTGTCCTTCCTCAACAGCGACTGAGTGTCCTGCAGGGAACAGAGACCGTCAGTCTCGCACCCCAGCAGCAGGACAAGAGAATGAAAGGGGAGACAGCTGGTCCCCCTTTCCACCAGCAGAGAGAGTGGCAGAGAGAGGAGCCTGCTAACCCCTCTCCCCAGCGGCAGTTTACCGTCCAGAGAGAGGAGCTTGTTACACCCTCTCTCCAGCGGCATCCTAACCCACCAAGGGGAGATGTTAAGCCCCACAACTGTGCAGATGAGACCGTAGTCTCTGCACTTACAGCACAAGGGGTAGGGGCGGTCGGTCCTGTCCCCCAGCCACAGAGCGGTGTATCCAAAGGGGAGACAGTTGGTCTCCCCCTCCGGCAGCCAAGCTATGCACCTAAAGGGGAGACAGTCAGTCTCCAGCAACCTGGCTCCAACCAGACTACTCCCGTGGTAGTGCTGGCACCAGGACAGAGTACCGCTGGTCTCTGCCCCCTCAGCAACCCACCAAGGCAGCCTACCAGTCCCCCACACAGCCGTGGTAAGGCACCTGGATATGGACAAGATTCTCCCTTACCCAGGTGTAGTAACCGTTTATTGTGGGTGGGCTGTACTGCTGTTTCTGTTTAGGGCATATGGGACAAGGGGTTAACCCTTAGTGTAATTACAACTGAAGACAAAAAAGATATGCCCTGAATGAACCTATATTTGAACATATATCATGTAAATCCATATATATATATATATATATATATATATATATATATATATATATAACATATTTAGTTTATCTCTCATGCACTTTTATTGATAACTATAATAAATGTTAAGTTTTAGATTTTTTTTTATTTTATCTTTTGATGGATTTACATGCTCTATGTTCAAATATAGATTAATTCAAGGCATATCTTTTTTGTCTTAGCGTTCATATTTGTTTCTCTGTGAAAAATGCAAAAAACTAATTTGATCGCTAATTTTGGCAAGTGTTTGTGACTAAGTAGCTACTACAGAAGACTGGCCATACCCCATTTACAATACCTTGGGTTGCCTACTTTTGTAAATGTTATGCCATCATGGGGGTAATTCTCATTCCTGGGCTACCATACAGTCTCAAAGGCAACATAACCAATCTGTCAAATTTCAATGGGAAAAACTGAAATGCAAGCATATATTTAACTCTGTAACTTTTGAAAACACCATAAAACCTTTACAGTAAAACGTATCACAACAATGATATCGTCAGTGAAAGTGCCGTTTGTGTGTGAAAAATACAAAAAATGGCACTTTCACTGACAATATCATCGTTGTGATACGGTTTACTGTTTTGAAACACTAATATTTGTGCTCAGTGAAGTCTCCCAAGTAAAACAGTACCCCCCCCCCCCCATGTACAGGTTTTATGGGGTCTTGGAAAGTTACAGGGTTGAATATAGCACCTGCAAAGCAAATTCTGTGAACTTTCTGCCTGGGTACCGAGGCTTTGTCCTTGGTCCCCTTCTATTTTCTCTTTACACTGCCTCTCTTGGCAAACTTATTACCTCATTGGGATTCCAATACCACCTGTACGCTGATGACACCCAGAGAGAAATATCTCTCCTGACCACCTGACACCCAGAGAGAAATATCTCTCCTCACCAGACCTCTCCCCTGATGTCCTGCAGCGTGTCACCTCTTGCCTTTCTTCTATCTCTGCTTGGATGTCCTCCCGCTTTCTGAAACTGAATCTTTCAAAAACAGAACTTCTTGTCTTTCCTCCTCCTAATATTAATCCTCCTCTCTCGCTCTCCCGATTGGTGGTACCCATATCAGCCCATCCTTACAAGCACGTTGTCTTGGTGTTACTTTTGATTCTGGCCTCACCTTTGAACCTCACATCCGGTCTGTTGTCAAATCATGCCAATTCCACCTTAAAAACATTGCCCACATCCGCCCCTTTCTTACACAAGATGCTACTAAAGAGCTTGTCCATGCTCTAGTAATCTCTTGCATGGACTATTGTAATTCTCTCCTAATTGGTCTTCCCAATAGCCGTCTTGCCCTGCTACAGTCTGTAATGAATGCTGCTGCAATACTGATTTTCCTCTCTAGTCAGTCCTCTCACACCTCACCCATCTGTCAGTCCTTACATGGCTTCCTATATGCTATAGGAGTCTTATAATCTTAGCCCCTCTATTCCATCCATGTGATCGCAACGTCATGTGAGGGCCGGATGATCCACAGGGGGACTGCCTGGAATCGCGATCGGCGGTGGGGATCGTCAGCAAGCAAATAAGTGGGAAGGACAGCGTGGATGTACTATGTACTATGCCGCCCGCCGGCGTTTAGGACCAGATCCCCATAGTACGCCCGCCGTCCTTAAGGGGTTAAGTTTTAAAAACATAAACGGCATAACTGCATACAATGGCAAGATTCAAAAACAGAAAATATAAGTAAAACAAGCCTGGTTGCAATGAAAAATTGGAAAACCCTAACAGCAATTATTAAGAAACAAGAAGACTTTCCCCTAGTCTTCAATGCTTTAAAAAGTCCCTTAAAAATTATCTCTTCAGGCAAGCCTATTGCCGGCTTGGTTAATTCTCCCTCTTTAAATGTATCTACCCGTTCTCTTCTAATGTAATTAGTGAATCAACAGACTACTTCATTCTCTCACCTTCCAGCTTTTCTGCTTCCCACACACTTACCCAACATAGATCATATTTTGAAATATTGTTTTGACTCATGCATTTTTATACTTTGCGTGCTCTGTATTGTAACTTTGCTCGAGGGATCGCAATAACTTCTTCCTCTTAACATTTGTCATAGTTTGTTTCTTATTTGTTGTTATATGTCCACATTACAGAAGTAAAGTACAGCTCAATATGCGGGATCTGCATAAATACCAACAATTATATGGAATTAGCCCGGTTCAGTTGGTACTGTTTTAAATAGATACCCCAGCTGGATGGTAGTTATGACGAGACATGGTGTAGTGTATGCATTTTGAGAGTACAGATGTGTCCAACATTAGAGTCCCATAAAACAGAGCAGTGGAAAGCAAAGAAAAATCAATTAAAGGAACACTATAGTCACCTAAATTACTTTAGCTAAATAAAGCAGTTTTAGTGTATAGATCATTCCCCTGCAATTTCACTGCTCAATTCACTGTCATTTAGGAGTTAAATCACTTTGTTTATGTTAATGCAGCCCCAGCCACACCTCCCCTGGCTATGATTGACAGAGCCTGCATGAAAAAAAAAACTGGTTTCACTTTCAAACAGATGTAATTTACCTTAAATAATTGTATCTCAATCTCTAAATTGAACTTTAATCACATACTGCTCTTGCAGGGTCTAGCAAGCTATTAACATAGCAGGGGATAAGCAAATCTTAATTAAACAGAACTTGCAATAAAAGCCTAAATAGGGCTCTCTTTACAGGAAGTGTTTATGGAAGGCTGTGCAAGTCACATGGAGGGAGGTGTGACTAGGGTTCATGAACAAAGGAATTTAATGCCTAAATGGTAGAGGATTGAGCAGTGAGGCTGCAGGGGCATGTTCTATACACCAAAACTGCTTCATTAAGCTAAAGTTGTTCAGGTGACTATAGTGTCCAGGGGCGGATTAAGAGCACAGTGGGCCTGGTGCTGACAATTATGATGGGCCTAATTACGGAATCTTATTGACCAAAAACACTAAAACAGTCATACCTCCCAAGCGTCATGTATCTGATGGAGATGGTGCTGAAGGGAAACTCATAGGATGCGGCTATAAGAAAACACATACTCTATTCTAATCTCTCTCTAATTTTTGCTTTCATCTTTCAAGTAAATCCATAACCCTTAACAGCAGTGTCCAGTGAAGCAGGAAGTCAATGGGCGGGGTAAAAGGGTGGGCCATTGGTGCGAATCACGTGACCAGACCTGCTAAAAGGGGAGAACATGCCCAAAAAGGGGGCATGTATGTCCAAAGAATTTGAAGGACAGCCTGGCATGAATGCATGTCAGGCTGCCCGCCAATCCTGCAGGCTGTCCAACTAAGGGCATACTATGCAGGCAGCACCCTGAGCTTGACATAAATGTGTCTAATGATGCGTTCACTCCATGCTTTCTAAGGACTGCCCCCTAGCACTCACATGTCCACTTGTCTCCTTACTTTCTTACTAGCAGGTAGAAGTTCCTGGTATATAGTCTGGGACAGAGAAAAGGTGTATGTACTGAGTGTAGAAGAAAGGGTACATGCCACAGTGTTAAAAGAGACAAGCGTCTGCATTACCTAAACTAATTTTATTGTCAGCCAGTCCACACAAGTTTTGTTCCCATACATCCCTCTTACGCTTCCAAACTTAAAGGGACACTATAGTCACCATAACAACTACAGCTTATTGTATTTGTTCTGGTAAGTAGAATCATTCCATTCAGGCCTTTTGCAGTAAACACTGTCTTTTCAGAGAAAATAACTCCACTGGCCACTCCTTAGATGGCTGCTAGAGGTGCTTCCTGGGACAGTACTGCCTAGTGTGCAGCACTGTCATTCAGTGTCTCCACCCTCTGCATGCAGACACTGAACTTTCCTCATACAGATGCATTGATTCAATTTATCTTTATGAGGAGATGCTGATTGGCCAGGGCTTGTGCTGGCTCTGCCCCTGATCTGCCTAGTTGACAGTCTCAGCCAATCCTATGGGGAAGTATTGTCATTTGCTCAGACCACCACTTCTGATGATGTCAGCAGACAGTCAGTTCAGCAGCAGAGCCAGCAGCTGCAGACTTGAATACAAGTTATATTTTAATATACTTAGGGAGGCAAGAAGGGGCCAGGGTGGTGGTTTTAACATAATAGGGTCAGAAATACATGATTGTGTTCCAGACCCTATAGTGCTCCTTTAAGCAAGAGTATGTGAAGAGTAGTTGGGGTTGCCACCTTTCTTGGAAAAAAAATACCAGCCTTAATCATTTGTATAATCACAAGGAGTGACATCAGAGAAAATTCTGTAAAATCACCAACAAACTACTCACAGTTTGATTCTGCTGTATAGATGGATTGCTCCCAGTGTCTCAGTCTCGCAAGTCACCCAGTGTCTCAGTGTCCCTATGTATCACAGTGTCAGTGTCCCCATGTCGCCCAGGGGACACTGAAACATTTGGGGACACTAAGACACTAGGGACACAGAGACATGGGAACACAGACACTGGTAGACTAGGGGACACTAGGAGACTAGGGGACACTGGGAGACTAGGGGACACTGGGGACACTGGCTGGGAGACAGACACTTAGGGACACTGGGAGACATGGGGACAGTTGTGGACATAGACATGGGGACACTGGGACATATAGGGACACTGGGAGAGATGGGGACACTAGGCACACTGAGACACTCGGAACACAGACATGGGGACACTGAAACATTTGGGGACACTAAGACACTAGGGACACTGGGAGACTAGGGGACACTGGGAGACTAGGGGACACTGGCTGGGAGACAGACACTTGGGGACACTGGGAGACATGGGGACAGTTGTGGACATAGACATGGGGACACTGGGACATATAAGGACACTGGGACACATGGGGACACTAGGCACACTGAGAGACATGGGACACAGACACTGGGAGACTTGGGGACACTGAGACACTAGAAACACTGGATAGGGGACATGGGGACACTGGGAGAAATGGGGACATAGTGTCTCCGTGTCCCAATGTCGCATTGTCTCCCAATGTCCCTATGTCTCACAGCATCCCCATGTGTCTCAGCATCCCCATGTGTCCCAGTGTCCCCTAGTGTCTCAGTGTCCCCATGTTTTCCAGTGTCCCCAAGTGTCTCGGTGTTTCCAGGTCTCCCAGTGTCTGTGTCCTAGTGTCTCAGTGTCCCCTAGTGTCTGTGTCCCCATTTGTACCCTAGTGTCTGTGTCCCCTAGTGTCTCAGTGTCCCCATATGTCCCCTAGTGTCTCAGTGTCCCCTAGTGTCCACATGTGTCCCCTAGTGTCTCAGTGTCCCCATGTGTCCCTGCTGCCTTTCCTCCCATCCCTCTCTTACCTGAGCTGTAGAGCTGCTGTCTGTTCTCTGTGCTGTGTTGCTGCTCCCCCACGGATCAGTAAGTAGTAGAGAGAGGCAGGGATATGCTGTAACTTCCTATACCTGCCTCTCTCCACACACAGTGACCCCTACTGGCCGGTGCTGGTATTGCAGAGTAATCTCCATTTATTCTGAGAAAAATACCTGCATTTGTATTGCCGGTATTACTGCAATACTGGTACGGCCAGGCAGCCTCAAATACCAGTCAGGTGGCAAACCAGTAAAATACCAGTCAGGTGGCAACCCTAAGAGTAGTGTGTAAAAAAAAAAAAAAAAAAAAAAAATTTTTTTTTTTTTAAATGGGCCTATTCCATGGGCCTGGGCCTGGAGCTGCAGCTCCATCAGCCCATATGTTAATCCGGCCCTGATAGTGTCCCTTTAATAAACAGTGAGAGGCTAAGGCATAAGATATTGTACAAAAGGTTGGAGAGAGACCAGCCTTAAAATGTAATTTATTACATTTTCTGCCAATTGAATATTTAAAAATGTTTATATTCTCAAATAAATATATTTTTAAAAATTTAAAAATTGTGTTACGTTTCCTGGCTTGCAATTGAGTTTTATGCATTTCAGTCGTTGTAGGGTTCTTTTGCTGTACAAAACTTTGTGTAATTTGGATTTCTCTCAATAAAATATCAAGGTTAATCATCCAAAGAAAATCTGCATGAATTCCTATAGAGAAATGTTGTAGAAAAATATTCTAACCAATATAAACTTCATTGTTTATAAAGTCCTCAATAAATAGAAATATGGCATTATGCCTGCAAATAGTAATATGGAAAAAAGGAAGAAGGTAGTGATGTAAGTCTCAGTCTGGTGACTAATACATTAGTCCAAGAATCATATCATGAAATATCTATATCTTTAAAAATATACACCAAAATATTCTAATAAATAGAGCAGGACTTACACACACACACACACACAAAACATTTTATTAAGCCATTAAAGTAACACTATAGTGTTCTCCCTTCAAGTTCTCCCTGCGGCCTCCAGCACACCTATCAGTCTGCCCACCCACACAGGTAGCAACAAGTATGTATGTCAGTGGGAGTGTGTGTGTGTGTGTGTGTGTCTGTGTCGTGGTGTGTGTGTGTGTGTGTGTCTGTCTGTGTCATGCTGTGTGTGTTTGTCTGTCTGTGTCATGCTGTGTGTGTGTGTGTGTCCGTCTGTGTCATGCTGTGTGTGTGTGTCTGTCTGTGTCATGCTGTGTGTGTGTGTCTGTCTGTCTGTCATGGTGTGTGTGTCTGTCTGTGTCATGGTGCATGTGTGTCTGTCTGTCTGTGTCATGCTGTGTGTGTGTCTGTCTGTCATGGTGTGTGAGTGTCTGTCCGTGTCATGCTGTGTGTGTGTCTGTGTCATGTTGTGTGTGTGTGTGTCTGTCTGTGTCATGGTGCATGTGTGTCTGTCTTTCTGTGTCATGCTGTGTGTGTGTCTGTCATGGTGTGTGTGTGTGTGTGTGTCTGTCTGTCTGTGTCATGGTGTGTGTGTGTCTGTCTGTGTCATGGTGTGTGTGTGTGTGTTTGTGTGTCTGTCTGTCTGTGTCATGGTGTGTGTGTGTGTGTCTGTCTGTCTGTCTGTGTCATGGTGTGTGTGTCTGTGTCATGGTGTGTGTGTCTGTGTCATGGTGTGTGTGTCTGTGTCACGGTGTGTCTGTATCATGGTGTGTGTGTGTCTGTCTGTGTCATGGTGTGTGTGTGTGTGTGTGTCTGTCTGTGTCATGGTGTGTCTGTCATGGTGTGTGTATGTCTGTCATGGTGTGTGTGTTTTTAAAAATAGTGTTTTACTCACCTTTTTTTTTTTTTCAACGTCGTGCTGGTCTCTGCCTCTATGACTGAGATCATCAAGCTTGATGATCTCAGCCAATCCGCACTGACACAGGAAGCGCCTCTAGTGACCGTCTGAGTGTCTGTCACTAGAGGTGTCCTTAGGAAGCAATGTAAACACTGCCTTTTCTCTGAAAAGTCAGTGTTTACATTCAAAAGCCTGCAGGGACAGGCTATAGATACCAGAACCACTACATTAAGCTGTGTGTGTGTGCGCCTGCTAGTGAGTGAGCTTGCTTGCATGTGTGTGTGTGCCTGCTAGTGAGTGAGCTTGTGTTTTTATGTCAATGAGCTTATGTATATTAGTGAAATTGTTTGTCTATGAGACTGTGTATCAATTAGCTTGTGTGTGTCAGTGAGATTGTCTGTCTGTGTCTGCATGTGAGTATGCTTACTGTATAATTAAATGTTTTACTCTGAAAGGACCACTATTTTATATTAGAAAAAACAATATATATTTTATATATATATATATATATATATATATATATATATTACTCAATCATCTGGGGTGGCAAGACATAGCCTTACATATTACATGCGACAACATATGGCGCAATGACTTATGGGGCTGGCATAGATTTTTTTTCCAGGGCTGCTTTGTATCCCCAGTCCGGCCCTCCGCATAGGAAAGCATTACTCAATGCTTTCCTATGGGGATCTTTTTTGACACTGGACTCCGTTAGGACGTCCAGCGTCAAATAAGTGTGTCTTAATTAAACAGAACTTGCAATAAAAGCCTAAATAGGGCTCTCTTTACAGGAAGTGTTTATGGAAGGCTGTGCAAGTCACATGGAGGGAGGTGTGACTAGGGTTCATGAACAAAGGAATTTAATGCCTAAATGGTAGAGGATTGAGCAGTGAGGCTGCAGGGGCATGTTCTATACACCAAAACTGCTTCATTAAGCTAAAGTTGTTCAGGTGACTATAGTGTCCCTTTAATAAACAGTGAGAGGCTAAGGCATAAGATATTGTACAAAAGGTTGGAGAGAGACCAGCCTTAAAATGTAATTTATTACATTTTCTGCCAATTGAATATTTAAAAATGTTTATATTCTCAAATAAATATATTTTTAAAAATTTAAAAATTGTGTTACATTTCCTGGCTTGCAATTGAGTTTTATGCATTTCAGTCGTTGTAGGGTTCTTTTGCTGTACAAAACTTTGTGTAATTTGGATTTCTCTCAATAAAATATCAAGGTTAATCATCCAAAGAAAATCTGCATGAATTCCTATAGAGAAATGTTGTAGAAAAATATTCTAACCAATATAAACTTCATTGTTTATAAAGTCCTCAATAAATAGAAATATGGCATTATGCCTGCAAATAGTAATATGGAAAAAAAGGAAGAAGGTAGTGATGTAAGTCTCAGTCTGGTGACTAATACATTAGTCCAAGAATCATATCATGAAATATCTATATCTTTAAAAATATACACCAAAATATTCTAATAAATAGAGCAGGACTTACACACACACACACACACAAAACATTTTATTAAGCCATTAAAGTAACACTATAGTGTTCTCCCTTCAAGTTCTCCCTGCGGCCTCCAGCACACCTATCAGTCTGCCCACCCACACAGGTAGCAACAAGTATGTATGTCAGTGGGAGTGTGTGTGTGTGTGTGTGTGTGTGTCTGTGTCGTGGTGTGTGTGTGTGTGTGTCTGTCTGTGTCATGCTGTGTGTGTTTGTCTGTCTGTGTCATGCTGTGTGTGTGTGTGTGTCCGTCTGTGTCATGCTGTGTGTGTGTGTCTGTCTGTGTCATGCTGTGTGTGTGTGTCTGTCTGTCTGTCATGGTGTGTGTGTCTGTCTGTGTCATGGTGCATGTGTGTCTGTCTGTCTGTGTCATGCTGTGTGTGTGTCTGTCTGTCATGGTGTGTGAGTGTCTGTCCGTGTCATGCTGTGTGTGTGTCTGTGTCATGTTGTGTGTGTGTGTGTCTGTCTGTGTCATGGTGCATGTGTGTCTGTCTTTCTGTGTCATGCTGTGTGTGTGTCTGTCATGGTGTGTGTGTGTGTGTGTGTCTGTCTGTCTGTGTCATGGTGTGTGTGTGTCTGTCTGTGTCATGGTGTGTGTGTGTGTGTGTGTTTGTGTGTCTGTCTGTCTGTGTCATGGTGTGTGTGTGTGTGTCTGTCTGTCTGTCTGTGTCATGGTGTGTGTGTCTGTGTCATGGTGTGTGTGTCTGTGTCATGGTGTGTGTGTCTGTGTCACGGTGTGTCTGTATCATGGTGTGTGTGTGTCTGTCTGTGTCATGGTGTGTGTGTGTGTGTGTGTCTGTCTGTGTCATGGTGTGTCTGTCATGGTGTGTGTATGTCTGTCATGGTGTGTGTGTTTTTAAAAATAGTGTTTTACTCACCTTTTTTTTTTTTTCAACGTCGTGCTGGTCTCTGCCTCTATGACTGAGATCATCAAGCTTGATGATCTCAGCCAATCCGCACTGACACAGGAAGCGCCTCTAGTGACCGTCTGAGTGTCTGTCACTAGAGGTGTCCTTAGGAAGCAATGTAAACACTGCCTTTTCTCTGAAAAGTCAGTGTTTACATTCAAAAGCCTGCAGGGACAGGCTATAGATACCAGAACCACTACATTAAGCTGTGTGTGTGTGCGCCTGCTAGTGAGTGAGCTTGCTTGCATGTGTGTGTGTGCCTGCTAGTGAGTGAGCTTGTGTTTTTATGTCAATGAGCTTATGTATATTAGTGAAATTGTTTGTCTATGAGACTGTGTATCAATTAGCTTGTGTGTGTCAGTGAGATTGTCTGTCTGTGTCTGCATGTGAGTATGCTTACTGTATAATTAAATGTTTTACTCTGAAAGGACCACTATTTTATATTAGAAAAAACAATATATATTTTATATATATATATATATATATATATATATATATATTACTCAATCATCTGGGGTGGCAAGACATAGCCTTACATATTACATGCGACAACATATGGCGCAATGACTTATGGGGCTGGCATAGATTTTTTTTCCAGGGCTGCTTTGTATCCCCAGTCCGGCCCTCCGCATAGGAAAGCATTACTCAATGCTTTCCTATGGGGATCTTTTTTGACACTGGACTCCGTTAGGACGTCCAGCGTCAAATAAGTGTGTCTTAATTAAACAGAACTTGCAATAAAAGCCTAAATAGGGCTCTCTTTACAGGAAGTGTTTATGGAAGGCTGTGCAAGTCACATGGAGGGAGGTGTGACTAGGGTTCATGAACAAAGGAATTTAATGCCTAAATGGTAGAGGATTGAGCAGTGAGGCTGCAGGGGCATGTTCTATACACCAAAACTGCTTCATTAAGCTAAAGTTGTTCAGGTGACTATAGTGTCCCTTTAATAAACAGTGAGAGGCTAAGGCATAAGATATTGTACAAAAGGTTGGAGAGAGACCAGCCTTAAAATGTAATTTATTACATTTTCTGCCAATTGAATATTTAAAAATGTTTATATTCTCAAATAAATATATTTTTAAAAATTTAAAAATTGTGTTACATTTCCTGGCTTGCAATTGAGTTTTATGCATTTCAGTCGTTGTAGGGTTCTTTTGCTGTACAAAACTTTGTGTAATTTGGATTTCTCTCAATAAAATATCAAGGTTAATCATCCAAAGAAAATCTGCATGAATTCCTATAGAGAAATGTTGTAGAAAAATATTCTAACCAATATAAACTTCATTGTTTATAAAGTCCTCAATAAATAGAAATATGGCATTATGCCTGCAAATAGTAATATGGAAAAAAAGGAAGAAGGTAGTGATGTAAGTCTCAGTCTGGTGACTAATACATTAGTCCAAGAATCATATCATGAAATATCTATATCTTTAAAAATATACACCAAAATATTCTAATAAATAGAGCAGGACTTACACACACACACACACACAAAACATTTTATTAAGCCATTAAAGTAACACTATAGTGTTCTCCCTTCAAGTTCTCCCTGCGGCCTCCAGCACACCTATCAGTCTGCCCACCCACACAGGTAGCAACAAGTATGTATGTCAGTGGGAGTGTGTGTGTGTGTGTGTGTGTGTGTCTGTGTCGTGGTGTGTGTGTGTGTGTGTCTGTCTGTGTCATGCTGTGTGTGTTTGTCTGTCTGTGTCATGCTGTGTGTGTGTGTGTGTCCGTCTGTGTCATGCTGTGTGTGTGTGTCTGTCTGTGTCATGCTGTGTGTGTGTGTCTGTCTGTCTGTCATGGTGTGTGTGTCTGTCTGTGTCATGGTGCATGTGTGTCTGTCTGTCTGTGTCATGCTGTGTGTGTGTCTGTCTGTCATGGTGTGTGAGTGTCTGTCCGTGTCATGCTGTGTGTGTGTCTGTGTCATGTTGTGTGTGTGTGTGTCTGTCTGTGTCATGGTGCATGTGTGTCTGTCTTTCTGTGTCATGCTGTGTGTGTGTCTGTCATGGTGTGTGTGTGTGTGTGTGTCTGTCTGTCTGTGTCATGGTGTGTGTGTGTCTGTCTGTGTCATGGTGTGTGTGTGTGTGTGTGTTTGTGTGTCTGTCTGTCTGTGTCATGGTGTGTGTGTGTGTGTCTGTCTGTCTGTCTGTGTCATGGTGTGTGTGTCTGTGTCATGGTGTGTGTGTCTGTGTCATGGTGTGTGTGTCTGTGTCACGGTGTGTCTGTATCATGGTGTGTGTGTGTCTGTCTGTGTCATGGTGTGTGTGTGTGTGTGTGTCTGTCTGTGTCATGGTGTGTCTGTCATGGTGTGTGTATGTCTGTCATGGTGTGTGTGTTTTTAAAAATAGTGTTTTACTCACCTTTTTTTTTTTTTCAACGTCGTGCTGGTCTCTGCCTCTATGACTGAGATCATCAAGCTTGATGATCTCAGCCAATCCGCACTGACACAGGAAGCGCCTCTAGTGACCGTCTGAGTGTCTGTCACTAGAGGTGTCCTTAGGAAGCAATGTAAACACTGCCTTTTCTCTGAAAAGTCAGTGTTTACATTCAAAAGCCTGCAGGGACAGGCTATAGATACCAGAACCACTACATTAAGCTGTGTGTGTGTGCGCCTGCTAGTGAGTGAGCTTGCTTGCATGTGTGTGTGTGCCTGCTAGTGAGTGAGCTTGTGTTTTTATGTCAATGAGCTTATGTATATTAGTGAAATTGTTTGTCTATGAGACTGTGTATCAATTAGCTTGTGTGTGTCAGTGAGATTGTCTGTCTGTGTCTGCATGTGAGTATGCTTACTGTATAATTAAATGTTTTACTCTGAAAGGACCACTATTTTATATTAGAAAAAACAATATATATTTTATATATATATATATATATATATATATATATATATTACTCAATCATCTGGGGTGGCAAGACATAGCCTTACATATTACATGCGACAACATATGGCGCAATGACTTATGGGGCTGGCATAGATTTTTTTTCCAGGGCTGCTTTGTATCCCCAGTCCGGCCCTCCGCATAGGAAAGCATTACTCAATGCTTTCCTATGGGGATCTTTTTTGACACTGGACTCCGTTAGGACGTCCAGCGTCAAATAAGTGTGTCTTAATTAAACAGAACTTGCAATAAAAGCCTAAATAGGGCTCTCTTTACAGGAAGTGTTTATGGAAGGCTGTGCAAGTCACATGGAGGGAGGTGTGACTAGGGTTCATGAACAAAGGAATTTAATGCCTAAATGGTAGAGGATTGAGCAGTGAGGCTGCAGGGGCATGTTCTATACACCAAAACTGCTTCATTAAGCTAAAGTTGTTCAGGTGACTATAGTGTCCCTTTAATAAACAGTGAGAGGCTAAGACATAAGATATTGTACAAAAGGTTGGAGAGAGACCAGCCTTAAAATGTAATTTATTACATTTTCTGCCAATTGAATATTTAAAAATGTTTATATTCTCAAATAAATATATTTTAAAAAATTTAAAAATTGTGTTACGTTTCCTGGCTTGCAATTGAGTTTTATGCATTTCAGTCGTTGTAGGGTTCTTTTGCTGTACAAAACTTTGTGTAATTTGGATTTCTCTCAATAAAATATCAAGGTTAATCATCCAAAGAAAATCTGCATGAATTCCTATAGAGAAATGTTATAGAAAAATATTCTAACCAATATAAACTTCATTGTTTATATAGTCCTCAATAAATAGAAATATGGCATTATGCCTGCAAATAGTAATATGGAAAAAAGGAAGAAGGTAGTGATGTAAGTCTCAGTCTGGTGACTAATACATTAGTCCAAGAATCATATCATGAAATATCTATATCTTTAAAAATATACACCTAAATATTCTAATAAATAGAGCAGGACTTACACACACACACACACACACAAAACATTTTATTAAGCCATTAAAGTAACACTATAGTGTTCTCCCTTCAAGTTCTCCCTGCGGCCTCCAGCACACCTATCAGTCTGCCCACCCACACAGGTAGCAACAAGTATGTATGTCAGTGGGAGTGTGTCTCTGTGTCGTGCTGTGTGTGTGTGTGTCTTTCTGTGTCATGCTGTGTGTGTTTGTCTGTCTGTGTCATGCTGTGTGTGTGTGTGTGTCCGTCTGTGTCATGCTGTGTGTGTGTGTGTCTGTCTGTGTCATGCTGTGTGTGTGTGTGTGTGTGTCTGTCTGTCATGGTGTGTGTGTCTGTCTGTGTCATGGTGCATGTGTGTCTGTCTGTCTGTGTCATGCTGTGTGTGTGTCTGTCTGTCATGGTGTGTGAGTGTCTGTCCGTGTCATGTTGTGTGTGTGTCTGTGTCATGCTGTGTGTGTGTGTGTCTGTCTGTGTCATGGTGCATGTGTGTCTGTCTTTCTGTGTCATGCTGTGTGTGTGTGTGTCTGTCATGGTGTGTGTGTGTGTGTCTGTCTGTCTGTGTCATGGTGTGTGTGTGTCTGTGTCATGGTGTGTGTGTGTGTGTGTTTGTGTGTCTGTCTGTGTCATGGTGTGTGTGTGTGTCTGTCTGTCTGTGTCATGGTGTGTGTGTGTCTGTGTCATGGTGTGTGTGTCTGTGTCACGGTGTGTCTGTATCATGGTGTGTGTGTGTCTGTCTGTGTCATGGTGTGTGTGTGTGTGTGTGTCTGTCTGTGTCATGGTGTGTCTGTCATGGTGTGTGTATGTCTGTCATGGTGTGTGTGTTTTTAAAAATAGTGTTTTACTCACCTTTTTTTCTTTCAACGTCGTGCTGGTCTCTGCCTCTATGACTGAGATCATCAAGCTTGATGATCTCAGCCAATCCGCACTGACACAGGAAGCGCCTCTAGTGACCGTCTGAGTGTCTGTCACTAGAGGTGTCATTAGGAAGCAATGTAAACACTGCCTTTTCTCTGAAAAGTCAGTGTTTACATTCAAAAGCCTGCCGGGACAGGCTATAGATACCAGAACCACTACATTAAGCTGTGTGTGTGTGCGCCTGCTAGTGAGTGAGCTTGCTTGCATGTGTGTGTGCCTGCTAGTGAGTGAGCTTGTGTTTTTATGTCAATGAGCTTATGTATATTAGTGAAATTGTTTGTCTATGAGACTGTGTATCAATGAGCTTGTGTGTGTCAGTGAGATTGTCTGTCTGTGTCTGCATGTGAGTATGCTTACTGTATAATTAAATGTTTTACTCTGAAAGGACCACTATTTTATATTAGAAAAAACAATATATATTTTATATATATATATATATATATATATATATATATATATATATATATATATATATATATATATTACTCAATCATCTGGGGTGGCAAGACATAGCCTTACATATTACATGCGACAACATATGGCGCAATGACTTATGGGGCTGGCATAGATTTTTTTTCCAGGGCTGCTTTGTATCCCCAGTCGGGCCCTCCGCATAGGAAAGCATTACTCAATGCTTTCCTATGGGGATCTTTTTTGACACTGGACTCCGTTAGGACGTCCAGCGTCAAATAAGTGTGTTTTACTCCATGTAAATCGCAGAAGTGGCCTATAGTGGCTGTCAGGGAGACAGCCACTAGAGGCTGGATTAACCCTGCAGAGAAACTGCTATGTTTTCAGATGCAGGGTTAAAACTAGGGGGACCTGGCATCCGGAACACTTAATTGAGCTGAAGTGGTCGGTCTCATGCCTATAGTGGTCCTTTAAGATTATCTACTCGAAATTTAAGAAACCATTCTTTAAGAAATGGTAATTAATTGTAATAGGTCACACTAGTGTAAAAACATTTAATCATTTCAAAGGATAAGATTTAGAAAGCACCCTAATTCTTGTCTTCTTGCCAAGAGTAGTTAATAACTGCAGGAATTTGCAATTATTGCTCCAGCTATTCACCTGACAACCTCTCTGATGTCACAGATGGAATTTAACTTTTTGCTCTAACTCTAAATTGAAGGCTACCTGGAAGGCTTGGGCTCCAACAACAAATTGCTACTCTACAGTAAGAATTCGCTGTCTTCCATTCTTCTTGCAGGGTGGTTGTCAGGAAGGGGTCTGCATGGACCGGGATCCCTTAATTGACTTTACGGTTTATTTAAACCCAAACCTACTAGTGTAAAGTACCCTGTGGTTTCCACATACTTTAGTTATCCGAGAGAAAGTTCTGAATTGTTATCTGTTTTTCTATCTTGGCTTTTTCTGGCTATCTGTATTTCTGGCTATCTGTATTTCTGGTATCCCCGACCCTTTAGCTTTGTCTTCTCCTTTATGCTTCTGTTTGTGACCCTGACTTCGGCTTTGTTTCTGACTATTCTTTCTACATTAAATCTGACCATTTTAAGGCCTGCTAGTACGTTTATCAACTTTAGTCTATTCTTCATGTTTGACCTGATTCTGCATGCTGGGCCACAGCCCCATCTTGACTAGTGATGCACCGAACTGTTCGCTGGCGAATAGTTCCCGGCGAACATAGCATGTTCGCGTTCGCCACGGCGGGCGGACACATGCGCGGTTCGATCCGCCCCCTATTCGTCATCATTGAGCAAACTTTTACCCTGTGCCTCTCGGTCAGCAGACACATTCCAGCCAATCAGCAGCACACCCTCCCTTCCACACCCTCCCACCTCCCTCCCAGCATCCATTTTCGATTCATTCTGAAGCTGCATGCTTAGTGAGAGGAGGGAAAGTTTAGCTGCTGCTGATTAGATAGGGAAATTGGTAGCTAGGCTAGGGTATTCAGTGTCCTTCAAGCGGCTCTGTCAGGCCTACAGTGTGTGCTCTGCAGAACTGTTCCAGTGCACATTTCCACTCATATCTGGTGTCTCTATAGCGTGCATTTACAAAAGGTTTCCAGTGTAAGCTAATAGCAGCCAGTCAGTGTCCTTCAAGCGGCTGTGTCAGGCCTTCCTTCAGCGTGTGCTCTGCAGACCGGTGCCAGTGCACATTGCCACTCATATCTGGTGTCTCTATAGCGTGCATTTACAAAGAAAAAAGGTTTCCAGTGTAAGCTAATAGCAGCCAGTCAGTGTCCTTCAAGCGGCTGTGTCAGGCCTTCCTTCAGCGTGTGCTCTGCAGAACTATTCCAGTGCACATTGCCACTCATATCTGGTGTCTCTATAGCGTGCATTTACAAAGAAAAAAGGTTTCCAGTTTAAGCTAATAGCAGCCAGTCAGTGTCCTTCAAGCGGCTGTGTCAGGCCTTCCTTCAGCGTGTGCTCTGCAGACCGGTGCCAGTGCACATTGCCACTCATATCTGGTGTCTCTATCGCGTGCATTTACAAAGAAAAAAGGTTTCCAGTGTAAGCTAATAGCAGCCAGTAAGTGTCCTTCAAGCGGCTGTGTCAGGCCTTCCTTCAGCGTGTGCTCTGCAGACCGGTGCCAGTGCACATTGCCACTCATATCTGGTGTCTCTATCGCGTGCATTTACAAAGAAAAAAGGTTTCCAGTGTAAGCTAATATCAGCCAGTCAGTGTCCTTCAAGCGGCTCTGTCAGGCCTACAGTGTGTGCTCTGCAGAACTGTTCCAGTGCACATTGCCACTCATATCTGGTGTCTCTATAGCGTGCATTTACAAAGATAAAAGGTTTCCAGTGTAAGCTAATAGCAGCCAGTCAGTGTCCTTCAAGCGGCTGTGTCAGGCCTTCCTTCAGCGTGTGCTCTGCAGACCAGTGCCAGTGCA
This sequence comes from Pelobates fuscus, assembly GCF_036172605.1. Classification (NCBI taxonomy): domain Eukaryota; kingdom Metazoa; phylum Chordata; class Amphibia; order Anura; family Pelobatidae; genus Pelobates; species Pelobates fuscus. Next base: position 391,463,539 of record NC_086317.1, read on the forward strand.
CATTGCCACTCATATCTGGTGTCTCTATAGCGTACATTTACAAAGAAAAAAGGTTTCCAGTGTAAGCTAATAGCAGCCAGTCAGTGTCCTTCAAGCGGCTCTGTCAGGCCTACAGTGTGTGCTCTGCAGAACTGTTCCAGTGCACATTGCCACTCATATCTGGTGTCTCTATAGCGTGCATTTACAAAGAAAAAAGGTTTCCAGTGTAAGCTAATAGCAGCCAGTCCGTGTCCTTCAAGCGGCTGTGTCAGGCCTTCCTTCAGCGTGTGCTCTGCAGACCGGTGCCAGTGCACATTGCCACTCATATCTGGTGTCTCTATAGCGTGCATTTACAAAGAAAAAAGGTTTCCAGTGTAAGCTAATAGCAGCCAGTCAGTGTCCTTCAAGCGGCTGTGTCAGGCCTTCCTTCAGCGTGTGCTCTGCAGACCGGTGCCAGTGCACATTGCCACTCATATCTGGTGTCTCTATGGCGTGCATTTACATAGAAAAAAGGTTTCCAGTTTAAGCTAATAGCAGCCAGTCAGTGTCCTTCAAGCGGCTGTGTCAGGCCTTCCTTCAGCGTGTGCTCTGCAGACCGGTGCCAGTGCACATTGCCACTCATATCTGGTGTCTCTATCGCGTGCATTTACAAAGAAAAAAGGTTTCCAGTGTAAGCTAATAGCAGCCAGTCAGTGTCCTTCAAGCGGCTGTGTCAGGCCTTCCTTCAGCGTGTGCTATGCAGACCGGTGCCAGTGCACATTGCCACTCATATCTGGTGTCTCTATAGCGTGCATTTACAAAGAAAAAAAGTTTCCAGTGTAAGCTAATATCAGCCAGTCAGTGTCCTTCAAGCGGCTCTGTCAGGCCTTCCTTCAGCGTGTGCTATGCAGACCGGTGCCAGTGCACATTGCCACTCATATCTGGTGTCTCTATAGCGTGCATTTACAAAGAAAAAAGGTTTCCAGTGTAAGCTAATAGCAGCCAGTCAGTGTCCTTCAAGTGGCTCTGTCAGGCCTACAGTGTGTGCTCTGCAGAACTGTTCCAGTGCACATTGACAGTTATCTGGTGTCTCTGTAGCGTGCTTTTACAAAGAAAAAAGGTTTCCAGTGTAAGCTAATAGCAGCCAGTCAGTGTCCTTCAAGCGGCTCTGTCAGGCCTACAGTGTGTGCTCTGCAGAACTGTTCCAGTGCACATTGACAGTTATCTGGTGTCTCTGTAGCGTACTTTTACAAAGAAAAAAGGTTTCCAGTGTAAGCTAATAGCAGCCAGTCAGTGTCCTTCAAGCGGCTCTGTCAGTCCTACAGTGTGTGCTCTGCAGAACTGTTCCAGTGCACATTGACAGTTATCTGGTGTCTCTGTAGCGTGCTTTTACAAAGAAAAAAGGTTTCCAGTGTAAGCTAATAGCAGCCAGTCAGTGTCCTTCAAGCGGCTCTGTCAGGCCTTCCTTCAGCGTATGCTCGCAGAACTGTGCCAGTGCACATTGCCACTCATATCTGGTGTCTCTATAGCGTGCATTTACAAAGAAAAAAGGTTTCCAGTGTAAGCTAATAGCAGCCAGTCAGTGTCCTTCAAGCGGCTCTGTCAGACCTACAGTGTGTGCTCTGCAGAACTGTTCCAGTGCACATTGACAGTTATCTGGTGTCTCTGTAGCGTGCTTTTACAAAGAAAAAAGGTTTCCAGTGTAAGCTAATAGCAGCCAGTCAGTGTCCTTCAAGCGGCTCTGTCAGGCCTACAGTGTGTGCTCTGCAGAACTGTTCCAGTGCACATTGACAGTTATCTGGTGTCTCTGTAGCATACTTTTACAAAGAAAAAAGGTTTCCAGTGTAAGCTAATAGCAGCCAGTCAGTGTCCTTCAAGCGGCTGTGTCAGGCCTTCCTTCAGCGTGTGCTCTGCAGACCGGTGCCAGTGCACATTGCCACTCATATCTGGTGTCTCTATAGCGTGCATTTACAAAGAAAAAAGGTTTCCAGTGTAAGCTAATAGCAGCCAGTCAGTGTCCTTCAAGCGGCTGTGTCAGGCCTTCCTTCAGCGTGTGCTCTGCAGACCAGTGCCAGTGCACATTGCCACTCATATCTGGTGTCTCTATAGCGTACATTTACAAAGAAAAAAGGTTTCCAGTGTAAGCTAATAGCAGCCAGTCAGTGTCCTTCAAGCGGCTCTGTCAGGCCTACAGTGTGTGCTCTGCAGAACTGTTCCAGTGCACATTGCCACTCATATCTGGTGTCTCTATAGCGTGCATTTACAAAGAAAAAAGGTTTCCAGTGTAAGCTAATAGCAGCCAGTCCGTGTCCTTCAAGCGGCTGTGTCAGGCCTTCCTTCAGCGTGTGCTCTGCAGACCGGTGCCAGTGCACATTGCCACTCATATCTGGTGTCTCTATAGCGTGCATTTACAAAGAAAAAAGGTTTCCAGTGTAAGCTAATAGCAGCCAGTCAGTGTCCTTCAAGCGGCTGTGTCAGGCCTTCCTTCAGCGTGTGCTCTGCAGACCGGTGCCAGTGCACATTGCCACTCATATCTGGTGTCTCTATAGCGTGCATTTACATAGAAAAAAGGTTTCCAGTTTAAGCTAATAGCAGCCAGTCAGTGTCCTTCAAGCGGCTGTGTCAGGCCTTCCTTCAGCGTGTGCTCTGCAGACCGGTGCCAGTGCACATTGCCACTCATATCTGGTGTCTCTATAGCGTGCATTTACATAGAAAAAAGGTTTCCAGTTTAAGCTAATAGCAGCCAGTCAGTGTCCTTCAAGCGGCTGTGTCAGGCCTTCCTTCAGCGTGTGCTCTGCAGACCGGTGCCAGTGCACATTGCCACTCATATCTGGTGTCTCTATCGCGTGCATTTACAAAGAAAAAAGGTTTCCAGTGTAAGCTAATAGCAGCCAGTCAGTGTCCTTCAAGCGGCTCTGTCAGGCCTTCCTTCAGCGTGTGCTATGCAGACCGGTGCCAGTGCACATTGCCACTCATATCTGGTGTCTCTATAGCGTGCATTTACAAAGAAAAAAGGTTTCCAGTGTAAGCTAATAGCAGCCAGTCAGTGTCCTTCAAGTGGCTCTGTCAGGCCTACAGTGTGTGCTCTGCAGAACTGTTCCAGTGCACATTGACAGTTATCTGGTGTCTCTGTAGCGTGCTTTTACAAAGAAAAAAGGTTTCCAGTGTAAGCTAATAGCAGCCAGTCAGTGTCCTTCAAGCGGCTCTGTCAGGCCTACAGTGTGTGCTCTGCAGAACTGTTCCAGTGCACATTGACAGTTATCTGGTGTCTCTGTAGCGTACTTTTACAAAGAAAAAAGGTTTCCAGTGTAAGCTAATAGCAGCCAGTCAGTGTCCTTCAAGCGGCTCTGTCAGTCCTACAGTGTGTGCTCTGCAGAACTGTTCCAGTGCACATTGACAGTTATCTGGTGTCTCTGTAGCGTGCTTTTACAAAGAAAAAAGGTTTCCAGTGTAAGCTAATAGCAGCCAGTCAGTGTCCTTCAAGCGGCTCTGTCAGGCCTTCCTTCAGCGTATGCTCGCAGAACTGTGCCAGTGCACATTGCCACTCATATCTGGTGTCTCTATAGCGTGCATTTACAAAGAAAAAAGGTTTCCAGTGTAAGCTAATAGCAGCCAGTCAGTGTCCTTCAAGCGGCTCTGTCAGGCCTACAGTGTGTGCTCTGCAGAACTGTTCCAGTGCACATTGACAGTTATCTGGTGTCTCTGTAGCGTGCTTTTACAAAGAAAAAAGGTTTCCAGTGTAAGCTAATAGCAGCCAGTCAGTGTCCTTCAAGCGGCTCTGTCAGGCCTACAGTGTGTGCTCTGCAGAACTGTTCCAGTGCACATTGACAGTTATCTGGTGTCTCTGTAGCATACTTTTACAAAGAAAAAAGGTTTCCAGTGTAAGCTAATAGCAGCCAGTCAGTGTCCTTCAAGCGGCTGTGTCAGGCCATCCTTCAGCGTGTGCTCTGCAGACCGGTGCCAGTGCACATTGCCACTCATATCTGGTGTCTCTATAGCGTGCATTTACAAAGAAAAAAGGTTTCCAGTGTAAGCTAATAGCAGCCAGTCAGTGTCCTTCAAGCGGCTGTGTCAGGCCTTCCTTCAGCGTGTGCTCTGCAGACCGGTGCCAGTGCACATTGCCACTCATATCTGGTGTCTCTATAGTGTGCATTTACAAAGAAAAAAGGTTTCCAGTGTAAGCTAATAGCAGCCAGTCAGTGTCCTTCAAGCGGCTCTGTCAGGCCTTCCTTCAGCGTGTGCTCTGCAGAACTGTTCCAGTGCACATTGCCACTCATATCTGGTGTCTCTATAGCGTGCATTTACAAAGAAAAAAGGTTTCCCGTTTAAGCTAATAGCAGCCAGTAAGTGTCCTTCAAGCGGCTGTGTCAGGCCTTCCTTCAGCGTGTGCTATGCAGACCGGTGCCAGTGCACATTGCCACTCATATCTGGTGTCTCTATAGCATGCATTTACAAAGAAAAAAGGTTTCCAGTGTAAGCTAATAGCAGCCAGTCAGTGTCCTTCAAGCGGCTCTGTCAGGCCTACAGTGTGTGCTCTGCAGAACTGTTCCAGTGCACATTGACAGTTATCTGGTGTCTCTGTAGCGTGCTTTTACAAAGAAAAAAGGTTTCCAGTGTAAGCTAATAGCAGCCAGTCGTGTCCTTCAAGCGGCTCTGTCAGGCCTTCCTTCAGCGTATGCTCGCAGAACTGTGCCAGTGCACATTGCCACTCATATCTGGTGTCTCTATAGCGTGCATTTACAAAGAAAAAAGGTTTCCAGTGTAAGCTAATAGCAGCCAGTCAGTGTCCTTCAAGCGGCTCTGTCAGGCCTACAGTGTGTGCTCTGCAGAACTGTTCCAGTGCACCTTGACAGTTATCTGGTGTCTCTGTAGCGTGCTTTTACAAAGAAAAAAGGTTTCCAGTGTAAGCTAATAGCAGCCAGTCAGTGTCCTTCAAGCGTCTCTGTCAGGCCTACAGTGTGTGCTCTGCAGAACTGTTCCAGTGCACATTGACAGTTATCTGGTGTCTCTGTAGCATACTTTTACAAAGAAAAAAGGTTTCCAGTGTAAGCTAATAGCAGCCAGTCAGTGTCCTTCAAGCGGCTCAGTCAGTCCTACAGTGTGTGCTCTGCAGAACTGTTCCAGTGCACATTGACAGTTATCTGGTGTCTCTGTAGCATGCTTTTACAAAGAAAAAAGGTTTCCAGTGTAAGCTAATAGCAGCCAGTCAGTGTCCTTCAAGCGGCTCTGTCAGGCCTTCCTTCAGCGTGTGCTCGCAGAACTGTGCCAGTGCACATTGCCACTCATATCTGGTGTCTCTATAGCGTGCATTTACAAAGAAAAAAGGTTTCCAGTGTAAGCTAATATCAGCCAGTCAGTGTCCTTCAAGCGGCTCTGTCAGGCCTACAGTGTGTGCTCTGCAGAACTGTTCCAGTGCACATTGCCACTCATATCTGGTGTCTCTATAGCGTGCATTTACAAAGATAAAAGGTTTCCAGTTTAAGCTAATAGCAGCCAGTCAGTGTCCTTCAAGCGGCTGTGTCAGGCCTTCCTTCAGCGTGTGCTCTGCAGACCGGTGCCAGTGCACATTGCCACTCATATCTGGTGTCTCTATCGCGTGCATTTACAAAGAAAAAAGGTTTCCAGTGTAAGCTAATAGCAGCCAGTAAGTGTCCTTCAAGCGGCTGTGTCAGGCCTTCCTTCAGCGTGTGCTCTGCAGACCGGTGCCAGTGCACATTGCCACTCATATCTGGTGTCTCTATCGCGTGCATTTACAAAGAAAAAAGGTTTCCAGTGTAAGCTAATATCAGCCAGTCAGTGTCCTTCAAGCGGCTCTGTCAGGCCTACAGTGTGTGCTCTGCAGAACTGTTCCAGTGCACATTGCCACTCATATCTGGTGTCTCTATAGCGTGCATTTACAAAGATAAAAGGTTTCCAGTGTAAGCTAATAGCAGCCAGTCAGTGTCCTTCAAGCGGCTGTGTCAGGCCTTCCTTCAGCGTGTGCTCTGCAGACCAGTGCCAGTGCACATTGCCACTCATATCTGGTGTCTCTATAGCGTACATTTACAAAGAAAAAAGGTTTCCAGTGTAAGCTAATAGCAGCCAGTCCGTGTCCTTCAAGCGGCTGTGTCAGGCCTTCCTTCAGCGTGTGCTCTGCAGACCGGTGCCAGTGCACATTGCCACTCATATCTGGTGTCTCTATAGCGTGCATTTACAAAGAAAAAAGGTTTCCAGTGTAAGCTAATAGCAGCCAGTCAGTGTCCTTCAAGCGGCTGTGTCAGGCCTTCCTTCAGCGTGTGCTCTGCAGACCGGTGCTAGTGCACATTGCCACTCATATCTGGTGTCTCTATAGCGTGCATTTACATAGAAAAAAGGTTTCCAGTTTAAGCTAATAGCAGCCAGTCAGTGTCCTTCAAGCGGCTGTGTCAGGCCTTCCTTCAGCGTGTGCTCTGCAGACCGGTGCCAGTGCACATTGCCACTCATATCTGGTGTCTCTATCGCGTGCATTTACAAAGAAAAAAGGTTTCCAGTGTAAGCTAATAGCAGCCAGTCAGTGTCCTTCAAGCGGCTGTGTCAGGCCTTCCTTCAGCGTGTGCTATGCAGACCGGTGCCAGTGCACATTGCCACTCATATCTGGTGTCTCTATAGCGTGCATTTACAAAGAAAAAAGTTTCCAGTGTAAGCTAATATCAGCCAGTCAGTGTCCTTCAAGCGGCTCTGTCAGGCCTTCCTTCAGCGTGTGCTATGCAGACCGGTGCCAGTGCACATTACCACTCATATCTGGTGTCTCTATAGCGTGCATTTACAAAGAAAAAAGGTTTCCAGTGTAAGCTAATAGCAGCCAGTCAGTGTCCTTCAAGTGGCTCTGTCAGGCCTACAGTGTGTGCTCTGCAGAACTGTTCCAGTGCACATTGACAGTTATCTGGTGTCTCTGTAGCGTGCTTTTACAAAGAAAAAAGGTTTCCAGTGTAAGCTAATAGCAGCCAGTCAGTGTCCTTCAAGCGGCTCTGTCAGGCCTACAGTGTGTGCTCTGCAGAACTGTTCCAGTGCACATTGACAGTTATCTGGTGTCTCTGTAGCGTACTTTTACAAAGAAAAAAGGTTTCCAGTGTAAGCTAATAGCAGCCAGTCAGTGTCCTTCAAGCGGCTCTGTCAGTCCTACAGTGTGTGCTCTGCAGAACTTTTCCAGTGCACATTGACAGTTATCTGGTGTCTCTGTAGCGTGCTTTTACAAAGAAAAAAGGTTTCCAGTGTAAGCTAATAGCAGCCAGTCAGTGTCCTTCAAGCGGCTCTGTCAGGCCTTCCTTCAGCGTATGCTCGCAGAACTGTGCCAGTGCACATTGCCACTCATATCTGGTGTCTCTATAGCGTGCATTTACAAAGAAAAAAGGTTTCCAGTGTAAGCTAATAGCAGCCAGTCAGTGTCCTTCAAGCGGCTCTGTCAGGCCTACAGTGTGTGCTCTGCAGAACTGTTCCAGTGCACATTGACAGTTATCTGGTGTCTCTGTAGCGTGCTTTTACAAAGAAAAAAGGTTTCCAGTGTAAGCTAATAGCAGCCAGTCAGTGTCCTTCAAGCGGCTCTGTCAGGCCTACAGTGTGTGCTCTGCAGAACTGTTCCAGTGCACATTGACAGTTATCTGGTGTCTCTGTAGCATACTTTTACAAAGAAAAAAGGTTTCCAGTGTAAGCTAATAGCAGCCAGTCAGTGTCCTTCAAGCGGCTGTGTCAGGCCTTCCTTCAGCGTGTGCTCTGCAGACCGGTGCCAGTGCACATTGCCACTCATATCTGGTGTCTCTATAGCGTGCATTTACAAAGAAAAAAGGTTTCCAGTGTAAGCTAATAGCAGCCAGTCAGTGTCCTTCAAGCGGCTGTGTCAGGCCTTCCTTCAGCGTGTGCTCTGCAGACCGGTGCCAGTGCACATTGCCACTCATATCTGGTGTCTCTATAGCGTGCATTTACAAAGAAAAAAGGTTTCCAGTGTAAGCTAATAGCAGCCAGTCAGTGTCCTTCAAGCGGCTGTGTCAGGCCTTCCTTCAGCGTGTGCTCTGCAGACCGGTGCCAGTGCACATTGCCACTCATATCTGGTGTCTCTATAGTGTGCATTTACAAAGAAAAAAGGTTTCCAGTGTAAGCTAATAGCAGCCAGTCAGTGTCCTTCAAGCGGCTCTGTCAGGCCTTCCTTCAGCGTGTGCTCTGCAGAACTGTTCCAGTGCACATTGCCACTCATATCTGGTGTCTCTATAGCGTGCATTTACAAAGAAAAAAGGTTTCCCGTTTAAGCTAATAGCAGCCAGTAAGTGTCCTTCAAGCGGCTGTGTCAGGCCTTCCTTCAGCGTGTGCTATGCAGACCGGTGCCAGTGCACATTGCCACTCATATCTGGTGTCTCTATAGCATGCATTTACAAAGAAAAAAGGTTTCCAGTGTAAGCTAATAGCAGCCAGTCAGTGTCCTTCAAGCGGCTCTGTCAGGCCTACAGTGTGTGCTCTGCAGAACTGTTCCAGTGCACATTGACAGTTATCTGGTGTCTCTGTAGCGTGCTTTTACAAAGAAAAAAGGTTTCCAGTGTAAGCTAATAGCAGCCAGTCGTGTCCTTCAAGCGGCTCTGTCAGGCCTTCCTTCAGCGTATGCTCGCAGAACTGTGCCAGTGCACATTGCCACTCATATCTGGTGTCTCTATAGCGTGCATTTACAAAGAAAAAAGGTTTCCAGTGTAAGCTAATAGCAGCCAGTCAGTGTCCTTCAAGCGGCTTTGTCAGGCCTACAGTGTGTGCTCTGCAGAACTGTTCCAGTGCACCTTGACAGTTATCTGGTGTCTCTGTAGCGTGCTTTTACAAAGAAAAAAGGTTTCCAGTGTAAGCTAATAGCAGCCAGTCAGTGTCCTTCAAGCGGCTCTGTCAGGCCTACAGTGTGTGCTCTGCAGAACTGTTCCAGTGCACATTGACAGTTATCTGGTGTCTCTGTAGCATACTTTTACAAAGAAAAAAGGTTTCCAGTGTAAGCTAATAGCAGCCAGTCAGTGTCCTTCAAGCGGCTCAGTCAGTCCTACAGTGTGTGCTCTGCAGAACTGTTCCAGTGCACATTGACAGTTAACTGGTGTCTCTGTAGCATGCTTTTGCAAAGAAAAAAGGTTTCCAGTGTAAGCTAATAGCAGCCAGTCAGTGTCCTTCAAGCGGCTCTGTCAGGCCTTCCTTCAGCGTGTGCTCGCAGAACTGTGCCAGTGCACATTGCCACTCATATCTGGTGTCCCTATAGCGTGCATTTACAAAGAAAAAAGGTTTCCAGTGTAAGCTAATAGCAGCCAGTCAGTGTCCTTCAAGCGGCTGTGTCAGGCCTTCCTTCAGCGTGTGCTCTGCAGACCGGCGCCAGTGCACATTGCCACTCATATCTGGTGTCTCTATAGCGTGCATTTAAAACCAAAAAAATTGTTTCACTGTTATAGATTGAATAGCAGTTACTTGTCTTCAAGCGGGTGTGTCAGGCCTACAGCCTGTGCTCTGCGCACCTGTGCCAGTGCACATTGCCAGTTTGCCACTCATATCAGGTCTCACAGTAGCTTGCACGCATAGTACCACTAATCCCCCAAAAAATGACAGGCAGAGGCAGGCCACCCCGCAGGGGCCGTCGTGGTGCTGTGATTCCCTTTTGCCCTAGAATAATGCCCAGTTTTCAGAGGCCACGTACCCTGAACTTGAAAAGTTCTGAGGACATAGTTGACTGGCTAACACAGGACACCCAATCTTCTACAGCTCGGAACCTTGACGCACCATACTCCTCCAGCTTAGCTTCAGGCACCTCTCAAGATTCCACTCACCCGCCTGCCGCCACCACCAAAATTAGCACCACAGACGCTTTACTTGGTATGTCAGAGGAGTTATTCACACATCCGTTTGAAGGAATGAGTGATGCGCAACCATTATTGCCAAAGGATGTAGATAACAGGGATATGTCTCAGGCAGGCAGCATTAAACACATGGAGGTACGGTGTGATGATGATGATGTTGTACCCGCTGCTGCTTCCTTTTCTGAGTTGTCAGATACAAGTGAAGCGGTTGATGATGACGATGCGTCCATGGATGTCACGTCCATGCGTGCCCGCTCGGCAAGAAGAAGAACAGGGCAAAAGTTCAGATGGGGAGACAGAGAGGAGGAGGAGACGAGTTGGAAGCAGGGGGAGGTCGTCGCAAGGAGCTAGTGGCACAGTCAGACAGCATGCATCGGCACCCGGGGTCATTCCGACAGCACGCCAATCAACGCATGCTGTGTCCACCACCAGAATGGCGTCATTGCAGAGCTCAGCAGTGTGGAATTTTTTTTGTGTGTCTGCCTCTGACAACAGCGATGCCATTTGCAACCTGTGCCAAAGGAAACTGAGTCGTGGGAGGTCCAACACCCACCTAGGTACAACTGCTTTGCGTAGGCACATGATCTCACATCACAAACGCCTATGGGATCAACACATGAGTACAAGCAGCACGCCTACTCTAAGCCGCCATCCTCCTCCTGGTCCAGCATCTTCAGCTACGTCAACCACTGCTGTCCTCCTTGCCCCCTCTCAACCATCTGCCACTCCGTCTCCCGCCTTGAGCAGTTCCCGCTCATCTGCCCACAGTCATGTGTCTGTCAAGGACATGTTTGAGCGTAAGAAGCCAATGTCACAAAGTCACCCCCTTGCCCAGCGTCTGACAGCTGGCTTGTCCGAACTATTAGCCCGCCAGCTTTTACCATACAAGCTGGTGGAGTTTGAGGCGTTCAAAAAGTTTGTAGCTATTGGGACACCGCAGTGGAAGGTACCCGGCCGAAATTTCTTTTCACAAAAGGCAATCCCCAACCTGTACTCGATTGTGCAAAAGGAAGTAATGGCATGTCTGGCACACAGTGTTGGGGCAAGGGTCCATCTGACCACTGATACCTGGTCTGCAAAGCATGGTCAGGGCAGGTATATCACCTACACTGCGCATTGGGTAAACCTGCTGACGGCTGCCAAGCATGGAATGCGTGGCTCTGCAGAGGAGTTGGTGACACCGCCACGACTTGCAGGCAGGCCTGCTGCCACCTCCTCTACTCCTCCTACTCCATCCTCTTCCATAACCTCCTCGGCTGAGTCCTCTTCTGCTGCTGCGTCTTGCTCCACATCAATGGCACCCCCCCAGCTCCCCAGGTACTATTCCACATCCTGGATTAGGCAGTGTCACGCCGTCTTGTGTTTGACTTGCTTGAAAGCAGAGAGTCACACCGGACAAGCACTCCTGTCTGACCTGAACGCACAGGTGGAAAAGTGGCTGACTCCGCAGCAACTGGATATCGGCAAAGTGGTTTGTGACAACGGAACAAATTTGTTAGCGGCATTGAAGTTGGGCAAGTTGACACATGTGCCGTGCATGGCACATGTGTGTAAACTGATCATACAACGCTTTGTGCATAAGTACACAGGCTTACAGGACGTCCTTCTTGTCTCTGTACTTAACTGCCAACAGCTCCTCTTGGCGCAGAGCTGAGGTCTCCCCCCTTCGTAGCCGGGTGCGTGCAAGTTGTCCTGGGAAACCTGTGCTGTTCTTTTTAATTGTGCCGCAAGCTACTGTATCAAAACAGTACAGTAGCTTGAACAAAGGGACACTTGTATAAAAATTGTCAGTATACAAGTGGTACCCTTTGTTCATCAGGGGGAATATCAGGTCCCAGACAATCTTGCCACTGGTTCCCATATGTTCTGGGCAACCTGGAGGTTCAAGGTGGCTATCCTTTCCCTCGTACACCCGGAAGGCCTGAGTATACCCAGTCTCGCTATCACAGAGCTTATACATCTTTACACCATACCTAGAGCGCTTGGAAGGAACATACTGCTTGAATCCCAGCCTTCCCTTATACTTCATCAGGGATTCATCCACGCATATATTCCTTCCAGGTGTATAAGCCTCTGCAAACCTGGCAGCAAAGTGGGTAATCAGGGGGCGGATTTTATACAGCCTGTCAAACTGGGGATGCTCCCTAGGGGGACACAGGCTGTTGTCGCTGAAGTGCATGAAATGCAGAATCATTTCATACCTCTTCCTCGACATACATTGGGAGTAAATGGGGGTAGAGCAGATGGGGCTACTGCTCCAGTAGGAGCAGATGGAGGGCTTCTTTATGATGCCCATCAGCATAGTCAATGCCCAGAATCTTTTAAATTCTGGCACAGTGTGTACCTTTGCCAAAAAAGAGTCCGGATTTGTAGCTCGGAATTGATGGGCATATAAATTAGTTTGGGCGACAATGTTCCCCAATACAGGGATCCTTAGGACAGGTGTCAATCCATATCTGCCAAGTGACCCTATGTAAGAGGAACAGTCCCTATTCTGCTCTGTATGAGGAGGAGGAACGGGAAATGAGTAGCTCGGCATCCAACCTTGTGCAAATGTGATCTTTCATGCTGTCGTGCCTGTTGAGGGACCCTCGTATAAAAAGGCTGAAGGAGAACGACCTGTACTGGGTGTCCACGCTACTAGACCCCCGGTATAAGCAGACAGTGGCGGAAATGTTACTGAATTACAAGTCGGAAAGGATGCAGCATTTGCAAAATAAATTAAAAAGTATGCTTTACACAGCGTATAAGGGTGATGTCACTGCACAACGGGAATCTAACAGGGGAAGAGGTGAAAGTCATCCTCCTCCTCCTCCCACGACCACGCCATATCTGCCAAGTGACCCTATGTAGGGGGAACAGTCTCTATTCTGCTCTGTGTCATTGTTTATCATGGTCTCTGAGGACAGGTGTCAATCCATATCTCCCAAGTGACCCTATGTAGGGGGAACAGTCCCTATTCTGCTCTGTGTCCGTGTGCATCAGGGGCTCTGAGGACAGGTGTCAATCCATACCTGCCAAGTGACCCTATGTAGGGGGAACAGTCTCTATTCTGCTCTGTGTCAGTGTGTATCATGGTCTCTGAGGACAGGTGTCAATCCATATCTCCCAAGTGACCCTATGTAGGGGGAACAGTCCCTATTCTGCTCTGTGTCCGTGTGCATCAGGGGCTCTGAGGACAGGTGTCAATCCATATGTCAAGGTGTCAATATGTCATATGTCAGGTTTCAATCCATATCCATTGTGATTTAGGAATGTTAGGTGATTTCTGCCCTTTATGGATTAAAGCCAGACTCTACATCAACTGTGTAATTTTCCATGGGAGTTTTGCCATGGATCCCCCTCCGGCATGCCACAGTCCAGGTGTTAGTCCCCTTGAAACAACTTTTCCATCACTGTTGTGGCCAGAAAGAGTCCCTGTTGGTTTTAAAATTCGCCTGCCCATTGAAGTCAATGGCGGTTCACCCGGTTCGCCGGTTCGCGAACATTTGAGGAAGTTCGCGTTCGCCGTTCGCGAACTGAAAATTTCGGGTTCGCGACATCACTAATCTTGACATTACAACAGGGCCATGGAGCCTGTGGAACTGAGTCAACATATGCTAACCTGCAAGAAAAAGGTCGAGGAAATTGATAATCCCATGGATCAATTTGCTCAGACCTTTCAAACTTTATTGCTCTGTACTGCCCATCTTCAATCAGAAAAACCACAGTTGGTCCCGTCCCAACCTATTTACGGCTGGTCCTATAGTGTATAAGGCATCATCTATTTCACTATCGCCACCCCCTCATTTTGGAGGTGCTGTGCAGGAATGTCATGGGTTTATAAACCAGATCGAATACCACTTTGAAACTTCTCTTGGCTTCTTCCCTTCTGACAGATCTAAGATAGGCTATGGGATATATTGACTTGGGGTGAATAGTGTAGTAACAGATGCCTTTTTCCAGTGACCAAACAACTTGGCACTATCAATGTTCCTTCTGCCTCTCTGCTTTCTATTAAGGTTCCCCTCCAATACATGGATGTAAAGGAGGTGTTCAATAAGGTACATGCCGATACACTACCTCCGCATAGATCATGTAATCGCTCTAAAGATCTATTGCTGGGTACGAAGCCCCCTAAAGAAAGGGTCTATACTCTGTCACCCCTGGAGAGTAAAATTATGGAGGAATACATACAGGAGTATTTGGCTAAAGGTCACATACGTAGATCCTCTTCTTCAGCAGGAGCATGTTTTTTTTTTTGTATCCCATACTCCAGGGATGCCCCCCTGTTTCTCTAATTAAGATAGTCCCTTCCCCTAGGATACCCACTTGTCCCTGGAATGCCCCCTTACCACCAGAGCCCCGTCACTCCAGTCACACTCAGCTTCCTGCACTTCCCCTTTGTCATTGCACTCAGAAGGTTTTAAAGATCCCCTTATCATACTCACAGATCACAAAAACCTAGCTAACATAGGGGAAGCTAAGAAAATGTCTTCCAGGCAGGCTAGATAGTCTCTGTTTCTATCACATTTTAATTTTGTGGCAACATACAGACCAGGTATTTAGAACATTAAGTCGGAAACCTTATCTAGACAATATGATACAGATGAGGAACAAGAGCATGAGATCTCTCCTATTATTTCTCTGGGTTGTATAATTGAATCCACGATCCTCTCTTTGTCCTCTCCTCTTCTTGTTGTCATAATAACAGCTCAGGTACCTAGCAATTAACCTCTGGAATAATTGTTTGTTTCCGTATCTGAAAGAAAGGCGATATTAAGTATGTTCCATGGCAATATGATGGCTGGGCATCTGGGCTGGGCTGGATTAACATAGGGGCTGATGGAGCAGCAGCTCCAGGCCCAGGCCCCTCGGAATAGGCCCATTTAAAAAAATATATATTTTTTTTTTACTTTTATTTTTATTTTTTTACACACTACTCTTAGGTTTGCCATCTGACTGGTATTTTAAGGCACAGTCGGTATTTGAGGCTGCATGGCCGTGACAGTATTGCAGTAATACTGGCACTACAAATGAAAATATTTCTCTCAGTATAAACGGAGATTACTCTGCAATACCAGCACCAGCCAGTAGGGGTCACTGTGTATGGAGTGAGGCAGGGATTAGAGATGCCCCAAACAGTTCGTCGGGAACTGTTCGCCGGCGAACATAGCTTGTTTGCGGTCGCCGCGGCGGGCGAACATATGCGATGTTTGGTCCGCCCCTATTCGTCATCATTGAGTAAACTTTGACCCTGTACCTCACAGTCAGTAGACACATCCCAGCCAATCAGCAGCAGACCCTCCCTCCCAGAGCCTCCCACCTCCATGACCAATAGGGGGCGGACCGAACATCGCATATGTTCGCCCGCCGTGGCGACCGCGAACAAGCTATGTTCGCTGGCGAACAGTTCCCGGTGAACTGTTCGGGACATCTCTAGCAGGGATAGGAAGTTACAGCATCTCCCTGCCTCTCTCTACTCACTGATCCATGGGGAAACAGCTAGACAGCACAGAGAGTCCAGACAGCAGCTCCCAGCCTGCAGCTCAAGTAAGTGAAGGATGGGGGGAGAGGCAGCAGGGAGACATGGAGACAATGAGACACTAGGGGACACTGGGAGATGTGCGGACACTGAGACACTTGGAGACACTGTGAAACATGGGGACACTGAAATACTAGGAGACACTGTGAGACATGGGGACGCTGAGACACATGGGGACGCTGTGAGAAATAGGGAGACACATTGGGACACGGAGACACTAGGGACACAGTATCTCAATGTCTCCCAGTGTACCCATGTCTCCCAGCCAGTGTCCCTAGTGTCTCAGTGTCCCCATGGCTCCCAGTGTCCCCATGTCTCTCAGTGTCCCCTAGTTTCCCAGTGTCCGTGTGTCCGTGTCTCTCAGTGTCCCCATGTCTCCCAGTGTCCCCAAGTGTCTGTGTCCCCATGCCTCCCAGCCAGTGTCCCCACGTCTCCCAGTGTCCCCATGTCTACGTCCACAAGTGCCCCCATGTCTCCCAATGTCCCCAAATGTCTGTGTCCCCATGCCTCCCAGCCAGTGTCCCTAGTGTCTGTGTCCCCATGTCTCCCAGTGTCCCCTAGTCTCCCAGTGTCTGTGTTCCCATGTCTCTCAGTGTCCCTAGTGTCTTAGTTTTTCCAAATGTCTGTGTGCCCATGTCTCCCAGTGTCTGTGTCCCCATGTCTCTGTGTCACTAGTGTCTGTAATGAGAAAAATCTCTGGCACTCACTGTGATTGGTTTCTGACAGATTTATTACAATGTTTCGACCTATAGCTTGATAAAGACCTGTATAGGTCGAAATGTTGTAATAAATTTGCCTGGAACCAATCACAGTGAGTGCCTGAGATTTTTTTCATTACTACGTATTTCTTGGAGTTTGCTGACCCTTGCTCAGTAGCACCCTGTGTTGGTATATTGCAACTGAGTGCGACCCTACCTTTTGTTTACTAGTGTCTGTGACCCCATTTCTCACAGTGTCCCCAAATGTCTCGGTGTCCCCATGTCTTCCAGTGTCCCCATGTCTGTATCCACAAGTGTCCCCATATCTCCCAGTGTCCCCAAGTGTCTCAGTGTTTTCGGGTCCCTCAGTGTCCTCATGTCTCACTGTGTCCACATGTCTCTCAGTGTACCCTAGTATCCTAGTGACACAGGACACATTGAGACTTAGGGACACTGGGAGAAATGGGGACACAGACACTGGGAGACTAGGGGACTAGGCGACATGGGGACACTGACACTGTGATACATAGGGACACTGATGCCAGGCTGGCCTTCCAATTCTTTCGACAGACATGCACCCTTTCTGGGCAGGTTCGCCCCTTTTGGCAGTTCTGGTCACGTGATTTGCATCAGTGGCCCACCCTTTTATCCCGCCCATTGACTTCCTGCTTCACTGGAGACTGCTGTTAGGGGGTATAGATTTACTTGAAAGAAGAAAGCATAAATTAGAGAGAGATTAGCATAGAGTATGTGTTTTCTTAGAGCTGCATCCTTTGAGTTTCCCTTCAACACCAACTCCATCAGATACATGACGCTTGAGAGGTATGACTGTTTTAGTGTTTTTGGTCGATAAGATTCTGTAATTAGGCCCCATAATAATTGTCAGCACCAGGTCCACTGGGCTCTTAATCTAGCCCTGCATCTGGGTATACACAAAACCTTTGCTGCTGCTACTAGAACGTTCTGGTGGCCCTATCTTAGGAACAATGTCGTGGCATATGTCAACGCAAAACATGTGCTATTTTTAAGGTTCCTCACCAACTCAAATGTTTTTTTTTACAAACCCTTCCTGTGCCGCATATTCCTTGGTCCAATCTTGCAATGGATTTCATTGTTGATCTACCTGTGTCCAATATAACAATATAAAAGTATATAACACTATTCTAATGGTTGTTGACTGATTCTCTAAAATGTCTCACTTCATTCCACTCAAGAAGTTGCCATCTTCCCATAATTTTGCTCGTATATTCAGGTTGCATGGTATTCCAAACAATATAGTATCTGACAGTGGTATGCAGTTTGTGTCTAGATTCTGGAGATCTTTTTGTAAAGAATTGGGTATAGAATTTTTTTTTCTTCATACCATCCCCAAATGAACAGTGCTGCCGAAAGGGCCAACCAATCTTTAGAAGTATACAAAATATGTTTTGTCAATGGTGCTCAAGAAAATTGGTCAGATCTTGGTTGGATGGTTTTAGTTAATTCTATGTTTCTATGTCAATAATAGTCTTCATTCTACTATCTTGCCTTGTGTGTTCTCGGACACCTCTATCCCCGTCTTGGATGAGCACCTGGCTGCTATGCATAGGTCCTGGGATGTGGTGCATGCTTTAGAGATGGCAGCTTAACGTTACAAACTGCAGGCTGATAAACAACATGGCTCATTTTATCACAAAGCTGGACCTGCCCTTAAGAAACAAAACAAAATCAACCTAGCATTTAGATCTTCATACTCCTTTTTGGTAGTGTTAGGCTGCATTTTTTACAACCCTTTTTTTTTATTTGATACCAAGAGTGAGCAATTTATGATTAATTTGATGCCAGAAGTGCCCGAAATTCCAATCCTATGTGGTCAAACTGTTGCTAATATTTTGGCTTCTTTCCTTGGGGCCTGCCAGGCTCTGTTATTTGCCCCTTCCCTCAGATTAATATGATACCAAGAGTTTCTGGTTTCCTTCTTTTCCCCTCATTACCAATCCATCTTCTAATAGTATTCACCATGAGAAACAAAGAGAGACTAGAGACAAACATTTGGAATATAGATATTGGTTATATTGTTTTGCAATGGTTATCTGTAAATTGATACTTTTTTTTGTTGTGCGACACTGGGCACAACATGTCAACATTAAATCCCAAATTTTATTAAAGACACGGAGGCTCCTATTATGCATATCTCTTTCTTTATTACTCTCAGCAGCAAAGATAGAGGAATATAAATATTATCAAAATGAAAGAAAAAACTGTATAGGCACACAGGCAACCAATCACATAACAGAGGAAGTTACTATAAAAGGCCTGTGTCTCCCACAATCCCCCTCTTTCTTTGCTGCTCTCAGACCAGATAAGTACTCATTTGCTCAGCACTACTGACTATTTGTTCTGTATATTTTATTGTATATATTTATATTGTGCTTTTTGGGCTTTGCGATGTGGTTTTGCCCTATCCTGTGCCTGTGTGGTGTGCCCCTGCTGGGATTTTCCCCTCCCGACCAGTCAGGTTTTCCCCGCTGCCTTCCCTCCTCTCCTACCCCACTCCTCGGGTCGTGGGTGGCCTCCTGTGGGTGGCCATGTGGGTTTGCGGTCGGGCAGGCTCTTGCGAGCCTCCGCTCATTTCAGCGATGGCCCCTGGTGCAGACGGGTCGGGTCGCATGGGTAGTGTGCATGCGACCTTCCCCTGCAGTTTTGCTCTCCATGAGGTGCTTCTACTCTGCCTCGTGCGGCGGCCATCTTGGACCGGAGCTTTTGCAGCGGTTTTACCGTGAGCGTTAAGGGTTCCCTCTCCTCTTACCCGGCCCTCCTCCTCCTTACTCTGTCAGTCTCTGAGGCTTTTTCTTGGGCACACCGCTGGTCAGGTATTCTGTGTTTTTTGTTATGTATGCCTAATTAACCATTTTCTCTCCTGTGGGTTACTCAACCCTGTCCTGCTAGTTCCTACTTATTATTCTTTTTCTTCTTGTGCAGAAATATCCACTTATATATTCTTATGCTCTGTCACCCTGTTTGCGAGTCTGTACATTGCAATGTATAAGTGATATGGGTAGATTACTATGTGTGTCTAGTTCACATGTGCTTTAATTTGCAAGTTAACTTTACTGAAGGAGTGACCTAATCTTGCACTGTGTTTCTGTTTATTTTAATTGCTTAAATAAAAGTATTATTTTCTCCTTCTAGCTATAAGCGTTATTACATGCAAGTGTGCTTTGTCATGTAGACAATACATCTTATTTTTGTATATTAGTCCATCTTGCTATGCAGGCTGAGGGTGATGGGCCTGAGAGCCCATTTAAGGTTTTCCCTCTAGGGCGACTGGGGAGCCTGTGACCTCTGGGAGGTTTGTCAGGCCTTACTAGACTCCAGTATGGCGTATTCCTGCCAAGGAACATTTACCTCAGCCCTGGGAGCGATGTCGTCTTCGCTTTCCCAGTTTGTGACGCAGCTCTTTTAGTGCCCCCTGTGGCTACCCCTACTCTATTGGGTATGGGGCTGCCCCGCCTCGCCTGGGGCCCGTGAGGCTACGGCAAAGGCTTATCACCTCACCTCCCACTCCTTGATGCAGGTCCTGCCTGCAATGACGGACTCGCTGAGGCGGTCAAAGATGGCGCGCTCCCACCGCGCATAAGAGCCCCTGGTCGGGCTAAAAAGACCAAGCTGTGGATACGGGTTAGACCCCGTACTGAGAGGTCGGTTACCGACTGGAGTGAGGAGAAGGATTATGAGGTTATGGTAGGTGTTAAAGGTCCGACCCCTTCTGGGTTTCTCTGGGTAGTCCCCAGTTTTCTTTACGAATCGGGCTGATAACCTCAATAGCTCTGGGCTTCTCCCTGGAGAATTTAAGGATTTACTTATGGATGCACTGGGTCCCCCACCCCCATTTTTTCTGTACACAGTGTCTGTTCTACTTGATTCCGCTACAGCGGGGAATCTGAACGGCCGGCTGCATCACCTATTGGCACTATTGGCAAGATTGCTATGGCCGTAACGGCCGAACGCCAGAAGGCGATTTTTTTGAAGGTTGACCCTCGATTGGCGAATGTGGCCATCTCCGAACCGGTCCCTCAGCTGAAGGGAGGCTGTTCAGGTGCAGAATTTTGTCAAGGTACTGGGGTTCTACGTGAAGACTTTCACGGCGATTGATAAGCCCCAAGTAAATAAGAATGGTTTCTTTTGATGGGGCTGGGCGTAATGGGAGCCGCCCGTCTGGCCGTGATTTACGGGACTCGTTCCGAACACGCCAAAGCTCCTTTTTCCCTATGCGGGATTTCCACGCACTCTAGCCTCCACACTAATCCCCAGCAAGGGGGAGAATATATTTTAAGTCCCTACCACCCCATGGTAACACGTCGGGCGGACGCCCTTCTGATGTATACCCATTGTTTCCCCTCCTCCTCGAGGACGGATGGCGGACAGGTTTGGCCCAGTTTCTACTACGGATGCTGCCTTGACTATAGGCTCATGGTTTCTCCAAGCGGTGCGGGGCTACCAACTAGAGTTTTTTTTCTATCGTAGCCTGTTCAGCATTTTTGGCCCCATTGCACTTGCCTGTCAGGGGCTCCGGAATCGTGGTTCTCCATGGAGATCTACGATCTGCTCGCCTTAGGGGCAATTCGAGAGTTGCCCGGTGGTTACCGAGCTTCAGGTCAGCCTAGTCTTGGTACCTAAACAGCGGGGAGGGGTTCGCTACTTCCCTGACCTCTCTGTTTTTCCTTTGGTACCTACACTTCCATTGATGGGCATCCACTGCCTCCGGGATCATCTCTAGGCATCAGATGGGATGGCCAATCTGGAATTGGAGGTATATCCTGTAGCAGTTATTATAAGCACGGAATACAGGGTTTTTTCGTTCGTGGTTTTTTCTAGGGCTACTGTTCGGTCTCTCATCGGCTTCTGGGTATCCCACCATGAGGTACAAGGGATACCTGTCTGATTATCTACCTAGACAACGTCCTGGTCATGTCCCTGTCCAGGTAACAGTTACGGTTACATGTCAACTACATGTGGACTTTTAGGACAGAGGTCCTGGTGGTCAGGCGTTTCGTGAGGGTACCAGACCTGCCTATGGCTTCCATCCAGACTACATCTGGATGGAAGGATTCCTATCTCTGTCCGGATCACTCTTATGAGGCAAGGCGGAAGTTGAACGACAGGTCCAGAGACTAACTGATCCGATGGCTTGGCTCATAGGTAGGCCTGGATCAGCGGGACCATCTGTGAGCTGTGAATCTATTTTCTTCCAGAGACGTGTGGTCTGAGTTCGAGAAGATGTTGCACATCAACTGTTTGTAACTCTTGGCGGGAACCTTTTGCTTTTTGCAGTGTTGCCCCGGTCGCGCTAATGACTGCGTTATGCTCTGAGTGGACTGTATGTCGGCGATGAGTTCCATCGCCTAGCTAAAGGGCAAGAAATCGCGCACGTGGCTATTCGTGGCATAAACCTTCTGGAGACTTTGTCTTCACAGAGTCTCGGTGACAGCAGAACACATTCCATGCCTGGACATTTCTAGGGTCGATTGGAATTCCCGGTTATTCATGAGTTTCTGGAGACTGGCGCGTATACGCTTCAGTGTTTTTCACATTTTGCAACGGTTGTGGAAGCTGTTCGAAGTGGATCTGTTGGCATCTTGCCTTAACACCTAGTTGCCGAGGTTTTAGGGCTGGAAGGCGGCACCTATCGACTGTAGCGATTGGCTCGTTCATTCAGGTTTGACCGGATACTTGGATGTAGGCCTTCCCTCCTTTCGACTCGGTTGCTCGCAGGTTTTTGCAATTGGCCCATCATTAGGTTGCGTTGGTATTGATTGTACTCTGCGAAGGTCGCATTCATGGTTTTCCTCGATTACGGAGAATGACGATAGTTTGCCCAGGTTTGATTACAAGCGTTCAGAACCATTCTAGACTGAATGGGAACACACTTAGTGGACCAAGGCCTTCTTCACCGGATGACGTGACTCCTTTCGGTGTGCTTGGATTATCGCGGGCGTTCCGCGATTAACTCCCCGTCTCCTCTGTAACACATGGGTAATCGATCGACTTTCGGTCATCATGACAAGTGTGGTCCGGTTGATACGTGGGACTGACACTGGTTTCCGTATCTAACCCTCGACATTGGATTTTGGGTTTTTCGTTCCTAGTGGTTAATATCCTTCGTAGATCATCTATGTAGAGGATTCACCTTACTAGGCCACCTGGAGCTAGAAATTTTGCCCTGCGTTCAGGACATTTTTGACGCTATGGCCAGTGGGGTGTCTGAAGACTTACCTGGAGGTTATGCAGCCACTACGTTCTCCGGACCGTGCACTTTGTTCTTTCCTTCTGGCGCTCCCCACCTACCGGTGTCCACTCCTACATTGGCGCAATAGGTTTAATGACTACTATGTTGGCTGGTTTCAACATGTCGTTTGTTGCATCCCACTTGATACATGGAGGTATGACTCCAGGGCCTCAGAGGACGGTTGTCGTTTGGAGGAAACCTTACCGGCTGTTGTCCGGTGGCAAATGTCGAGTTTCGTGATTCTCTATTTCAGGCCGTGGATCACATTGCATCTCATATGGTGACTCAGCTTTGAACTTGCATAATAGGAGCCTCCGTGTCTTTAATAAAATTCCCAGATTTTACTATTAACATGACGTAAAGTCATGATTTTATTAAAGACACGGAGGCGAGTATTATTCCCACCCACCCTCCCGGTGTTGGGTTTTGGGATGAGATGCTGTTGGACTTTTCAGGTATGTTGCAATCTAGTCTGTTTATTGTATTGATTTATTGTGTATATTTACTGATGATGTCTCAACTTTCTATGGTTTGGTACTAATGGTATTTTCTATATTCTAGGTTTGAGTTCCCAGACTGCTCCTGATAAATTTATTTGATGAGTTTCAGTTTGGAGTTTGGATTTTACCATATTTCTCTCTTTTTTGTAGCTTGAAGTTGTCGATTTGTTCCTGTTTCCTGTTCATGCCGGTGTGTGATGTCGGTTCATGTTTCCTGGTCTTCGGTTTTCGCAAGAAAGAGGGGGATTGTGGGAGACACAGGCCTTTTATAGTCACTTCCTCTGTTATGTGATTGGTTGCCTGTGTGCCTATACAGTTTTTTCTTTCATTTTGATAATATTTATATTCCTCTATCTTTGCTGCTGAGAGTAATAAAGAAAGAGATATGCATAATACTCACCTCCGTGTCTTTAATAAAATCCTAACTTTACGTCATGTTAATAGTAAAATCTGGGAATTCCTAGAATCTGGTGGATGGTAAAAAGTGAATTGCAAAATTGCCAAATAGCCAACATAAAAGTAATCTAAATAAGCAATAGTCACAGCTACATTTATGTTGTTTTTTTCATTACAATTTAATTTTGAGGAATAAACCAGAGTAATGTATAAATAAAACAGTGAAGTGTGCTGTTTATTAGTCCTCATGTCAGCAAGCTATAAAAAAGGGAAGTTGTGGTATGACTTCTTTCACTTTTTTCTGTAGATTAGATATGAGTTGTGAACTCCACCTTGCAAATTCCCAACTCATGTATTCATTAGAAAGAGGTAGTCTGTCCCCTCTGTATGTAGTTTATCTCAGAATGTATGAGTCTTTTCACAAAGATGTTTGTTAATGTGATTTCTGTTTGTGTTTTTTATTTTGTGAAAATATCTGAAAAATTTTCCATTTACATTATTTTATTAAAAAAATTTAAAGTTAGTTTTTTTTGTTTTTGTTGAATGTAGTTTGTTTTATGTGTCATCTGGCAAGCAATATTATATTGTAAGTTTCTTGTGCGCTAATGTTACATGTGAACATGTGTGTGAGTGTTATACAACGGGTTTCTGGGCATGTACTTTATTCAACAGCTATTCTTTCAGTTGTGAAAAGGTGTTATGGCCTTTGTCACTGTAACGATAAAAAGAAAGAAATGCATAAAAACTAAATATGGAATGATACAACACTGACTCTAAAGGCAGCAAACTCTGAAGTATGAATCCCTCTAACTTGAGCTAGATATAGAAAATGTAGAGCCAAAAAATAACTGGTTGCATCTAATAATTCAGTATGCAAATAACAGGAATGCACTATAAGAATAGTAACAGGAAATCGTAAGCTGAATTTCAGACAAATATGAAACACAAACTGTGCCTAGTAGTTAATAATACTAAACACAAAGAAGATGTCTCAAACGAAAAGGACCTGTAGTGTGTCAAGAGAACTATGATAGTAGGGGGTAACATTAGAAATGTTTAAAAATGAAGTGCTCATTTTAGTAGTTATAATGCAAAAAATTTAAATAATAGATTGATTGATACTCTCAGAAAAGTTTTTAGGCGTATAAAAGCTCCTTATTGTGGCAGACTTTGGACAACAGTCTGGCTTTTCTTTCCGAATTCACACCGTTGGGTGTATGAAATCACAATAAAA
Organism: Pelobates fuscus; assembly: GCF_036172605.1. Taxonomy (NCBI): domain Eukaryota; kingdom Metazoa; phylum Chordata; class Amphibia; order Anura; family Pelobatidae; genus Pelobates; species Pelobates fuscus. The sequence goes on from NC_086317.1 coordinate 391,487,938, forward strand.
CATATTTAATAAACAAGGCCAAATAGCGTAATATTGTCTAGCCAAAGTGGTATTATTGCATAATTAAAAATACACTCACAAGTATGGAGCTACCAACTAGTTCACTAGATCATCGTCTGACAATACAATACTCGTCTGAGCTATATCATGAATGATAGATGTAGGATCAAGATAAATTCACAGCAAAATTGGTTGCTTGATGGATGTAGAGTTAAGATAAATTCACAGCAAAATAGGTTGCTTGATATAGAAATAAAACAAAGACAGGGAGCATCAATAGTGCAATTCAGTTGGATAAAAATAGAACCTTATAGAAATATATGAAAAACACACTCACAAACAGAAAGTTATGCAGTCAGCTCGTAGTAAAGCGGTATAATTTCTGTTATAGAGATAGCTGTTGGTGTTCTTATAAATCCACTTGGTAGTATATGCAATACAAACAAAGGAAAAATTGTGTTCTCTGTATACAGCAATTTATGTAGGAGTTAAGGAAAGAAATGTACTTAAATTTATTGGAGCAGCAGTGTGCTCTATAAAATCAGCCTGGGTGGTACAATCTCCACCAGATGCATTTTGGAATGAGGAATCCACAAGCCACTTATACATTAAAAAGAGTTACCGTATATACTCGAGTATAAGCCGACCCGAATATAAGCCGAGGCCCCTAATTTTACCCCCAAAAATTGGAAAACTTATTGACTCGAGTATAAGACTAGGGTGGGAAATGCAGCAGCTACTGGTAAATTTCTAAATAAAATTAGATCCTAAAAAAATTATATTAATTGAATATTTATTTACAGTGTGTGTGTATGAATGCAGTGTGTGTATGTATGAGTGCAGTGTGTGTGTGATGCAGAGTGTGTGTGTGATGCAGTGTGTGTTTGTGTATGTGTTGCAGAGCCTTGGTGGGGGGTGGGCATTTTTATTATTATTTGTTATTATTATTTTAATATTTTTATTATTATTATATTTTAAGTATTATTATTTTATTATTATTTAAATTTTTTTCGCCCCCCCTCCCTTCTTGATACATGGCAGGGAGGGGGGCTCTCACTCCCTGGTGGTCTAGTGGCATTGGCAGTTCAGTGGAGGGGGGCTGACAGAGAGCGTTGACTTACCTCTCCTGCAGCTCCTGTCAGCACCCTTCTCCTCCGCGCCGGTCCGGTCAGCTCCCTCTGCAAGTCCCAGTCTAAGTCTCGCAGCCGCGCTATGACCCCGCGGCTCTCGCGAGACTTACACTGGGACTTGCAGAGGGAGCTGACCGGACCGGCGCGGAGGAGAAAAGAAATTGCCATAATACAGACATTGACTCGAGTATAAGTCGAGTTGGGGTTTTTCAGCACAAAAAATGTGCCGAAAAAACTCGACTTATACTCGAGTATATACGGTAAGTTAGAGATAACATTAAAATAAAAGGACTTGTGAACAAACTAGGCAACTGTATGCAATGCCGTTGTAAAAGTCAGTAAGGTGCTTTCGTGTATATAAAGTATAGTTTTGATTCACATGATGCAAATATAATTTTGCTTCTTCACAAATCAATGGTAAGACTCGACCTTGAGTATGCTGAGTAATTTTGGCACCGGTTTTAAAGAAGAATATGGCAGAACAAGAAAAAATGCAGAGGCGAGCTACAAAACCAGTAAGGGGATTGGAAAGTATTTCTTATGAGGAAAGGCTAGAAAAACTGGAATTGTTTTCTTCAGAAAAAAAGAGCCTTAGATGGGATATAGTAGCACTATACAAATATGTACAGGGTCAGTACCAACCACAACCAAAACATCAGCTTTGTGCTAACCTATTCATTAGCAGGAATATACAACATAGAAGAGGTCACCAGTTGATACTGGTAGAAAATAGTGATGTCCCGAACTATTCGCCAGCGAATAGTTCCTGGCGAACATAGCATGTTCGCGTTCGCCACCGCGGGCGAACACATGCGATGTTCGGTCCGCCCCCTATTCGTCATCTTTGAGTAAACTTTGGCCCTGTACCTCACAGTCAGCAGACACATTACAGCCAATCAGCAGCAGACCCTCCCTAGCAGACCCTCCCACCTACTGGACAGCATACAATTTAGATTCATTCGGAAGCTGCAATAATTTTTTTAAATTTTTTTTTATTATTATTATTATTTTTTTTTTATTCTAAATGCAAAACATTGTTTGGCATTTAGTGAATATTCCCCTATATAACAATGTTTGGTATTTAGTGAATATTCCCCTGTATAACAATGTTTGGCATTTAGTGAATATTCCCCTATATAACAATGTTTTGCATTTAGTGAATATTCCCCTATATAACAATGTTTGGCATTTAGTGAATATTCCCCTATATAACAATGTTTTGCATTTAGTGAATATTCCCCTATATAACAATGTTTGGCATTTAGTGAATATTCCCCTATATAACAATGTTTTGCATTTAGTGAATATTCCCCTATATAACAATGTTTTGCATTTAGTGAATATTCCCCTATACAACAATGTTTGGCATTTAGTGAATATTCCCCTATATTCACTAAATGCAAAACATTGTTATATAGGGGAATATTCACTAAATGCAAAACATTGTTATATATTGGAATATTCACTAAATGCCAAACATTGTTATATAGGGGAATATTCACTAAATGCCAAACATTGTTATATAGGGGAATATTCACTAAAAACAAAACATTGTTATATATGGGAATATTCACTAAATGCCAAACATTGTTATACAGGGGGATATTCACTAAATGCAAAACATTGTTATATAGGGGAATATTCACTAAATGCCAAACATTGTTATATAGGGGAATATAACAATGTTTGGCATTTAGTGAATATTCCCCTATATAACAATGTTTGGTATTTAGTGAATATTCCCCTGTATAACAATGTTTGGCATTTAGTGAATATTCCCCTATATAACAATTTTTTGCATTTAGTGAATATTCCCCTATATAACAATGTTTGGCATTTAGTGAATATTCCCCTATATAACAATGTTTGGTATTTAGTGAATATTCCCCTGTATAACAATGTTTGGTATTTAGTGAATATTCCCCTGTATAACAATGTTTGGCATTTAGTGAATATTCCCCTGTATAACAATGTTTTGCATTTAGTGAATATATCCCTATATTCACTAAATGCAAAACATTGTTATATAGGGGAATATTCACTAAATTCCAAACATTGTTATACAGGGGAATATTCACTAAATACCAAACATTGTTATATAGGGGAATAAAAATAATGAGGGGGGGGACCTACTGTCCCTAGTGACCCCCTTATTTTTTTCAGTGGTGGCTATTTGTTCTGGTAAATATATTCATTCCCTTCAGAGAAAATGTAGTGTTTACATTACAGCCTAGGGATACCTACACTGACCACTCCTCAGATGGCTGCTATACGTGCTTCCTGGGGCAGTGCTGCACAGTGTGCAACACTGCCAATTAGTTTCTCCACCCTCTGCATGGAGACACTAAACTGTCCTCATAAAGATGCATTGATCCAATGCATCTCTATGAAGAGATGCTTCTTGGGCAGGGTGTGTTTGGTTTGTGCTGTCTCTGCCCCTGATCTGCCTCTTTGACACTCTCAGCCAATCCTATGGGAAAGCACTGTGATTGGCTCAGAGAATCACTTCTGATGATGTCAGCCAAACAGGCAGGTCAGGGGCAGTGCCAGCAACTGCAGACTTGGATAAAAGTAGCATTTTACTATATTTATGGGGGAAGGGAGGGGGGTGCTAGATCTAGCAGGGGAAGCTAGATGGGGGTTTAAACACTATAGGGTAAAGAATTCATGTTTGTGTTCCTGACCCTAAAGTGTTTCTTTAACCCCTTAAGGACACATGACATGTGTGACATGTCATAATTCCCTTTTATTCCAGAAGTTTGGTCCTTAAGGGGTTAAGTTGCTTAGGTTTAATATTATCACTATTACCATTTTGGCAGACTTTTTCATATTTTTATTTAAATATATATATATATATATATATATATATATATATATTAACTGGGCTTTCTCATTTGATTTATATCTTATTTTACCTGCAGCATAAACGTGTGAAATCATTGATCTAATAAGAATGCGGACTTTAACAGGTGGGAAAATATGTAAAAACTAAATGAAAATATAAAAAAAAAATATGTACAATCTAGATGAAAGTGTTATTAAACACCTCAATGTCATATTGATCGAAATCCCATTTTGGGATACATCCCGGGATTGTAGAAGCCTTTCTAATTAATACCATAAGAGTAAAATATCAGGTTCGTATGTGTCAGTGCCAACGGCACATGTGGCCACTGGCAGATGCAGTGTCCTGCAGAAATTAACATGATTCAAGACAAATTAAACTCTGCTGATTATTTTTTAACAATGAAGTACATACACTACCAAAGAAAACATGCATGTATTTTCTGCATGTTTTCTTTTTGGTTATATAAAAAAACAACTTGCAAAGCTGTGGACATGCTGTCTGCAGCTTTTGCCAGCTTTGCCCTTTTTCTCTGAAACATTTTTAGTTTATACATGGGAATACACCAATCAGAGGCTTCTCATTAATAAGGGTATGTGCTGAAACCACAAGCGTGCATCCACGTGCCCTATCGCAACTTTGCTATGGATCTCAATGAGCTGTAATCCAGCTCACTAAGAAGGAAGGAAAGCAGGCTGACTGTAGCTTAGCGTGCCTGCTGCTTCCATTAGATTTGTGGAGGTAATGGAAGAAAACTTCCCTGACTGTCTGAGTGACAGCCAGGGAGGCATTTCTGCACACAGATTTAGTTTATAAAAGTGAAATCTGTACTTTTATAAACTATCCCAGATATGACAAACACTGGACACATAAAGCATTTCAGTAAACTGAAATCCGTTATGTGTCTGGAGGGTTTCTTTAATAGCTTGCACCGCTTGCCTTAAAGGAACACTACATTTCCTTAGGAATTAAATTCAGGGCCATTTTTAACATGAGGCAAATGAGGCAGCTGCCCTGGGCCCAGTTACTCCTGGGGGGCACAAAGTAGATGCCTCATGGGCCCACTGTCCACAGCAATTTATTTTAGCTGAATCATGGGCCCATCGGTGCTGGTAGTGTGGCTGCACCGGGGCCAGCACGCTTAGTGGGCCCATTGGGTAGCCTATGAACATAGGGCCATTGGTGGGCTTTTGTCAGCAGGAGCTCAGTCAGGCGCTGTGGCCCTTATTTGCAGCATGGGTGGAAGTGACAGCCTGAAGCCTGGAGTCACATTGGAGGGGAGCTGGGCCTAGAGAGCAAGACCCTAATTTCCAACTATCTCATTCAGCACCTTGGACACCAGGGAAGGCACCCTCTGGCGCCCAAAACGTAGGAAACTGGAGAGTGGCTTAAAAAGTGTAAATTTTTCATGTGTGTCTGTGTGTGTCAGTATGTCTGTCTGAGTGTGTGTGTCAGTGTGTGTGTGTGTGTGTGTGTGCATGTGTGTGCGTCTGTGTGTATGTCACTATGGCTGTCAGTGTGTGCACTATGTCACTATGTCACTATGTCAGTGTGTGTCTGTATGCCTGTCTGTATGTTTCCGTATGTCTGTCTGCATGTGTATCAGTATGTCTGTCAGTGTGTGTCAGTATGTCTATCATTGTATGAGTGTGTCAGTATGTCAGTCAGTGTGTATGTCTGTGTTTGTGTCAGTATGTCTTTCAGTGTATGTGTCAGTGTATGTATCGGTATGTGTGTCAGTGTGTGCATCTCTATATCTGTATGTTTTCAGTATTTGTAGCTCTGTATGCGTCAGTGTGTATACCTGTGTGTGTATATGTGTATCTGCATGTGTGTCAGTGTCTGTATGTCTGTGTATGTGTATCTGTATGTTGTCATTGTGTGTAACTGTGTATCTGTATATTGTCAGTGTTTTTATCTGTATGTTGTCAGTGTGTGTATCTGTATGTTGTCAGTGTGTGTATCTGTATGTAGTCAATGTGTGAATCTCCATGTGTGCCCAGTGTTTGTATCTGTGTGTCTGTGCATCTGCATGTGTGTCAGGATGTGCATCTGTGTGTCTGTATGTGTGTCAGTGTGTGTGTCTGTGTCAGTCTGTGTATCTGTGTGTCTTTATCTGTACGTGTGTAATGTGTGTATGTTAGTCAATGTATAGGCCGGTGAAAAAGCTTAGTGGGCTAATGCATCAGCAGAATCTGTTCTAACCCTTGGGTCGCAGCTTCAAATCCCGGCAGGGTTGACTCAGCCCTTCATCCTTCCAAAGTAGATAAAATGAGTACCATTAAATTGGGTGATAGTACAACAACCCCTGGATGTTGGGCTATGGTAACATCCCCAGGACGTACTTGGAAACCAGAGTAATCTGAATGTACCTTTCCTGGTTAAATACTTTATTATTATATATGTATCAGTGTGTTATGTGCCTGCATATCTGCATGTGTGTCAATGTTAGTGTGTATATATGTGCTTGTGTTCCAGTGTATGTATCTGTGTATATGTGTATATTCAAACGCCAACATTAAAACATCAACACTACATACAAAGTACCACAATTATAAACACACCATTGCATCATCAAAAACCAACAGTACACATAAATGGATGCTTCCAACACCACATACAAATACACCCTATATTCACACAAACATTCTTACACTTACATTCAAACACACAAACACTGTTCAGTGCTAAATACAATCCTGCAAGCATGGCAAAATGGATCCCCAGCTGTCAAAGCATTGTTGGAGTTGCATGACAGATGGGTCTACCACCTTCGATGTGCGCTCCAAAAAAACATCTTGCACCATGGCCCTCTCTACTTTAGTTCTGCCACTGTGTTGGGGTGGAGGATGTAATTTCATTTCCAGGGAGTAAGGGGGGCAGGTCCTGTAACTAGCATATCAGTTTCTTTTTGGCAGTTTCAGGTCACAAAATACAAGGACTAAAAAACAATTTCAATGTGGAGCGATTTTAGATTTTGGAATGTATGTCTCCTAAATGTAATAGCCATCACAAAAAAACAATATTGTCACGCAAAGTAATATTTATATAAAGACTTATCACAGACTATTTACTTGGGGGATTTTTACACTTTTTACATAGTCCTGTAAACTCTGCTAAAAATTGTAGTAAAAGTGTTTGTGTTGGGTTTTTTTTCATTACACATATAACATGATGAGTGTCAACCCCAAATTGTATTCAGCTGAGTGGAACAATACCCCCAATGTATGCCTTTTTGTCAGGGTATTTGTTTCTACTGCCCAGGCAGGGATCCAGCCTGTGGGTCTTCTCCCACCTGATGGGGACACCGCTCACGTTACTTTCCCTCATCTTTTTTTTTTGATGCAGCGCTTGCGTGCCGACGTCATAACGTCAATGACATCACGGCCTGCCGAAACGTTTGAATTCAGAAGTTTTGGGGGCTTGGCTATTACTTAAAGAGACAACAGGGCAATTTTTTTATGAAACTATAAAAAGGGTTCATTTGCAATGAATCATTTCCCTGTTGTGGTTCAAACTTGATTGCTCCCTATAGTGCATGTTCTGGTTTGGTTTATTGGTTATTGACTTGGCTCTGGTTTGATGATTCTGTGTTCTCCTTCCCTTTGACTCGGCTTGTTTATTCGCTTACCTGTTTTCTGGCTCCCTTGACCTTGGCTTGTCCCCGACTATTCTCTGTCCTTGCCAACGTTAGTCCGGCCATTCATACAAGTTCAAAATACATTCCATTGTCATATGGTATATTTTGAGCCTTATTGTGCAGTATTTTTTTCTCCAATTTCTTTCAAATGTCATGGCATTAATCTACTTATTTTTCTTTTTTTTTACATGCACATTGCAGTTTAGCATTTTATTTTGTAAACTTGATATTTGCTACTTCAAAATAAAAGAATCCACAAATTCTGATCAGTTATATCTCATGAGTACAGAATGACTTTGCATACCCTTGTCAGATTTTTGTGAAAATGTTCGGCTCAATTAATAATAACTTGCCTACTGCAGTGAAGATGGATCTATGGTGCATTTGGGCAGTTTTGTAGCTCACATATTTCAATCACTCCATAAATACATACCATTTGCAAACTGTGAGGCTGTGGTAACTCTTACATGATGATATGTTGAGCTTTATTGAGGTGCCATTTTCCACCATTTTATTTTACATTTGTGGCATTGCTAATTTGTACTCAGCTACAGCTTCTGAGTACAGTAATAACCCCTATTGATACATTTTCAAAGTTTATACAAAAAGATATAGAGCCCAATGAGTTACTTGCAGATTGCATTTTAAAAAGCGAAAGAGAAATGAGGATAGGTCTATATTACCAACTCTAACCTATCAAATGATACCCGGAGTTTCCCAGTAAACAATGCCAGAGGGGAGAGATAAAAAGAGCCACACAAAGGAAGGGAAGTTTTGAACGCAAAAAAGTGGGAGGGGGAGCTGAGGGGCAGAAAGAGTGACATGAAGGATAGGATTGGCCAGAAAGAACCATTTACATGTGAGTTGACAGTGAATCCTGCAAAAGATAATAGACAAAAATAACCACACAAAAAAAGGGACGGAAAGAGCCGGACAATTTTAACCGCAATCATATAATTGTGCCGGGCTCACCGAACCTCCACCTAATTCTTTTGTTTTAATGACATGAGTTTTCAGTGATTTGTTTTTTTACATTCTTTTGTTTTTGGTAGTGCAAAGCATAACAAATAGCTAGATAATGAAATTCCACAAGAGTATAAATGACAATGCACAGGCAGAAAGTTGTTAGGAAATGTCCGATTGCAGTACATTTTATGATATATAAGAGACAAGTTTAGAAAAAGAGACATGTCAGCAGAAAAGTGTGTGAGAAATCTTTGAGCTGCACATACTGACATGAGGATGAGCTATTATTACCACTGGGTTGAGAAACAATAAGTAAAGAAAAGAAAATATCTTGAGGTTACTAAGACAGTGCCATTTTGTATCCACTTTAAAAAATCTAGTATAGGGCTGCTTAGCCGATGCCCGCAGATGGGAGACTATAGACAGTGGGAGTTGAGAGTCCGTTTAGGCATGGGGGGCACCGCAAATGTGAACCTGCCTTGTGGACCACCACAATGCATGCTGCAGACCTTGCCAAATGGTAATTCACTGACAGATTAGGTTATGCAGGAGTATTTGGCCTTCTCTTGAGTATCGTGCGGAGACACGACCCTCGGGCATAGTTGTAGGTATGCTGCATGCTTGTGTCATCTGTGGCCCCCGCGCTCCTCTCACCACCACCCAGCATCAGTGGTTAAGTGCCAGCTGCTGCTGTCTCCTGTACCTCTTTCTCATTCAGCGTTGGCCACATGGGTGATAGCTTGCCATGTAGCGTCGGCCTGCAGACCAGATCCTGGAGGCTCTGCCTTGGCTAATAGAAGTTGAGGTGGGTACCAGAGCACTCAGCTTTCCTAGAATTGGGCACACAGTCTGTCAAAGGCTTGGAGAAGCAGGTCATGGATGGATAGATTAATAGGTAATTGGTTGTTTTGCTTAGGAACCCAGATATGTAGGGCAGCCATCTTAATCAATAGGTCTCCGCTTCCTACGATGCTGTATTTCACTGTGATGCTTGTAGTAATAGGCTATGAGTGGGTACCAGTGGGGACCAGGATAACCCCCACTGGTCCAGAGGGGGAGGAACAGGTCTCTTAATCTGAGTCTTTCCAGACCCCTTTCAGATGATTAGCCACCTCCTCCACCTCGGGTACTACTAAAGGCTGCAGAGGGAACCGTACATGGGCTATGCACACCACAATTGAGCACTAACAGGCACAACACATGCCAAGGTGCCTCTCAATGAGGATAAGCAGGCTTGTGCCAAAAGTGTGATGCTACAGTCCAGATTTTACTAGTAGTAAAAAGAGGATCCAGGCACTCCAAATATCTTCAAATGTGTGTATTGGGACAAGTGAGACACTGCAATGTTTCAACCCCTGAAAGGGTCTTTGTCAAACCCTTTCAGGGGTCAAAATGTTGCGATGTCTCACTTGTCCCAATAAACACATTTGAAGATACCTGGAGTGCCTGGATCCTCTTTCTACTGCTGATATCTACTACCTGGGGCTGGTGCTGGCCCTTGGTCCAGTTTAGCACCTGGATCCTCACGTGATTGGAGTGCAGTACATTTTTACTCTTTTTGCAAACTGTCCAGGTTTTAGGCTTAGTAGGAAGATTTACCTCAGGCGCTCCAGCAACATGTGGCCATCTTGGACAGATATCAGGCCCTGCCCCCGTGAATTTTTTTAATGGAATAGAAACTAGGTGAGAATCTGATGGAACAGGGAAGATACTTCCATAGGCATGGTACAGCCCTTGAGTGAGTGTCGGAGGTGCAAGTATGAAGAGAGGATAGACCCAGGTCCTCAGCAGAGCGTATGGGCCTGGGTGGAAAATACTTGTGTATTGGTTAGAATATGTAGATAGGAGCAGTGTTATAACATAATTTGTAAGTGAGGACAAGAATTTTATATTGAGCTCTATATCTTACAGGAAGCCAATGTAAGAACAGGCAGAGGGGGAGGCATGGGAGATGAGGGAGGACAATAAGAAGAGCCTTTCTGCAGCATTTATTATTGACTTCATCCTAATCTCTTATCAGGCACTCTCCTAATTTTAAACACCCTTTAACCCAAGCCCCCTTAACCTTATTCCCTTCTAAATCTCAATATCCCCCACATAAGCCCATCCGTACCATTTAACACTGCACTCTTTTGAACACCATGCCAATTCAGCATGACTGAGATAAAACTCGCTATCCCCTATCTAAGCCCATGAGTACCTTTTAACGTTGCCCTCTTTTGAACACAATGCCAATTCAGGATCACTCAGACAAAACAAATTCAATATTTCAAATAATATTTAAACTCCAAGCAAAGCTTTAAATGCATGCCTTTTAACAAGACATTTCTTCCAGTCATCTTTTAATTTTCTAATTTTTACTGTAATTGGACTCTTTTAAATCACACAGTATTTGGAGCTCATCCAGTTTATGCCTGTACCAAACTCTTTCATAATTAAATAAACTATACATGCTAAGACTGATTGCAGTGCTATGTTGTGCAGTGCCACCTAGGGGTAAAAATCGAAACAGTGCGGGTCAGTTTGCTACTCCCAATAGATTAACCTCCCGATACTAAGCAGGTGTTTTCTTATATATAGTCAAAATTTGTGTTAACATATTGATTTAAAATAATACTAGAACTCTAAACATATAGTAAACATATCATATTGTTTACTTAAAAAATAACTGAAATAGAAGAAAAAACGCAACAATCTTAAAGAGGAACTGTCGTGTATAAGGAAATTACACCACTTAAAAAAAAAAAACATTAAAAATTACTGTGTCTTGTGATGCTTCTTTATCTTTTAAGTGTATTATAAAGATTTAGCAATGGGCCCCACAATCCAGTGAAAAAATAGTCTCTGTTTCATCACCTGCACATATTATTCTCAGTGACGGAAGATGGAATATCTTATAACAATGAATGAGTAAGTGAGGCAGATTTATACATATAATATTCTTCTTTAGACCTCACAGGGAACATAATAAAATAATAAAAATTACAAAATATAATAAATAAATCTAAGTAAATATAATATTAAAAATCCTCAGAAGAGCACCAAACTATTGGTTCTATTGGCAGCTGAAGAAAACACCCCACACAATAGGAAATAATAATAATAATATGAATAATAATATTAATATCTAAATGTATTAAATAGGGCCTAATGGTTGCTTGAGTTTTATTACGTACCGTGAACTAGGTTGTGTTGATAGCATATGTACATACCTGAAGCAGCTAAGTGTGTCAATGAAGGGGAAATGTACCAGCTAGCTATACAGGAGTAAAAAAAAATCCATTGACCCATGACTAAGGTGATTCTTTTGAACCTGAGAACATCATCAAAACACAAAAGATAACTATGGAAAATATAAACGATGCGTAAGGAGATGATGTCTTTCTAAGTCCAGTAAAGAAATTCACACTTACTTCAAGGGGCATATCCCATGTAGTTTCATTTGGAATTAGCAACATTTCTCATCTTCCTTTGAAGAAAAATTGCTCAAGGTGTAATTTCCATGATTACTAATTGTTGTGCATGAGATAATCAGATGGAGCGCGATGCCAAAAACAATAGGTGAGAGAAAGATTCAAAAGTGATAGTCCAAGAGGAATGTCCACATGGAAATTCCTAATATGAGCTAATAATCAGATCTATAATGATGGACCCAAATGAGAGATCTCTACTTTATGAAAACCTATTTATAATATTGTGGAAAGAAGAATAAATTTAAATATTCGTGTAGAAGAATTCAGAAAAATAGAATATTCTTAAAGGTCTTTTTTTGGGAAAAGTAATGTTCATTACATATACCCTAACAGCGATATGGTTATCCTTAGAATCATTGACGTACCACCGAGGGGAACCACATTTCCCTTTCAACTTAGCCTTCATAAAGACCGCCAAAGTGTTGTATGTAAAGTAGTTACTAACATTCAATTGTTATATATATATATATATATATCACATAACACAACAGGTAATATCATATAATATGATAATATCACAGAGCAGGCTGTTGTGTTTATTAAAATGTAACAAATACAATATGAAACTAAAACAAATTATATGGGGACCTGCATGGATGGAAATTTTGAAAACCCACCCTCTCTCCTCTGATAGGGACACTGTCATCCATCATTGAATGAATTTACTCTGGGCCTGCCCCATACCTGAATAGGGAATGCCCCCATCAGTCAGTCTGAGTCATTCCTCCACTATATGTACCAGTAAGAGAACTCACTGCTCTTTAAACAATCTGGTAACCTCTGGCTATCCATACACATTTTGCCTACTTTTAGCTCCAGGATAAGGAAAATGATGCCTTCTAGATATTGTTTGCTGTTTTGGGGCATTTGTTTGTGGTTCTCCCACAAAATGGGTGACTCAATGCCAGTTGTTCAAACGACATTGGATACTTGTTCTTGGGAGGAATTTAAGAATCTTTCACATGATTTGAACAGATTTGCACTGGAGTTTCAGACGTTCGTGGTAAGACATGTTGCGCCATGTTAATTTTTGGATATATGTTGACTATACAAGCATTTTGCAACAAAATCTTCCATCTTTTCTGTGATTTAATACATTTTATGAACATCCATGTTACGCCAGTGCCTTCATTTGTTTATCAAATGCATTATTTTAAATATTGCTCTGTTTTGTATCTTAATATATTCTGTAATTAATAATGAATTGACCATTATGTATTTTTTGTGGAGGTCACAAATCCCATAACGAATTAATTATATGTTACATTTATTTTTATAATTGTAGAATTATTCTATTCTCATGCTAGTATGAGCAGCAGAGAAAAGAACATATTTTAAATCCTTGTTGAGATTCGTACTAAACCACAGTATATTGTGGGATATTTACATTTAAATAAATCAAGGCTTAACCAACCATGTCTTTCTTGTTGCAGAACAAATCCACAGTACGACCTAGCAGATCTGTTCCACTAATTCAATGTAATGACCAGTGCCATCCAGAAGGCCTAGCAGCAAACAAAGAGGTAATGGATGCTTTTGTGAATTTTACCAAAGTAATTTGGAGGGTGGAGGGAGGTATCTTGGTTCATACTTGGAGCTATCATTGAAAATCACAGAATAAAAGCTTTTCGTCCATTTTCAGCATATTGATAATCACTCTTTTTTCACGGATAGCTGAATTAAAAAGTAAATTTTTATTAGCAGAATTTACACTGCACATAAACATCTAGCTGTAACGCACAGTCCTCTTTTCAGTGGTGATATTTTTTAAACTTAAGTTCCATGTCTGGAAGCAAATGACACATATGTAGATTTCCTTTACTTAGTTTTTTTTTGTTTTTTTGTTTTTTAAATGTTGATAATTAGTAAACAGACAGAGGGCAGAAAATGGTAAATGATGAACTAGTACGCCTTCACTCTTCAGGTGGCTCCTAGCCGGCCAATGGTCATCTACAAATCAAAGGGAGTTAATCAAAACGATCTGTTTTCCCTATACCTAGTCTTGTCATTGGTTAATGCTACCTGCCTGTTTATTTTTTACAATTGAAATAACAGAATGATGATTATTAAACATTTCTAATATATATTGTATGTCTCACCCAGGTATGTCTCAAGCGTATTTATGAGGTTCTGTACTATTATGAGCATTATACATTGGAACTATTTGGAGAAGGCAGGTTAAGCAAGAATAGTCATGTTTCACTGAAAATCAACCAAATGGAAAGTCACCTGAGGTCAATTTCATATAAAGTAAAGCCAGAAGTAGCAAACTCCATCACGAACATTACAAAAAAGATTCACAGCCTCAGGAGATGTCTAGAGGTAAGTAACAGTCATATGTTTTTGAAGTCCTCTACATCATGAAACTCATAGAGAGTACATTCCAATTTAGAGAACACTGACTACTCTTGTTGCCTGTGTAAAAGAATACATTTAACCCTGGTCACACTCTTTGCTTCATTGTTTTGGCATACTTTGAATTGTGATAAACGGATTTGGTGATACCACAATCATATAAAAAATAGCCAAACTAAATATTACAATATAAGAAAGAAAAAAGAAAAAAAAAACAACAACAACAACAGCTTAGGGAAAGAGTAGGTGCTAGGCAACCTTTGGTACTCCAGATGTTGTACACTACATCTCCTATAATGCTCCTACAGCCATAATTACGCAATCAGGGGACATGAAGTGCACAGCATCCGGAGTGCCAAAAGTTGCCTACATTTAGCTCAGAGACATATTTCTTAGAGCAAGCCAAACGCAATAATCAGGCAAGCTGATGATCATGAAGGAACATTTAAATGGTGTCCATGGTGATTGCTCCTAATTTATTAATTTACTCATACATGTTAAGCTTGGTAAATATTTTGCATTTGAAATGTATCATGTTACAACCAGATGCTATCCTAGTGTTAAACAGGGGCTAATTTCCATGGACATCCGTACAATGTATCCTAACAGTTAGCACTTTATCTAAAAGTACCTTTTTGTCCTGATTAATCTCCCAGTTCATTTTGTACTAAATCTACATTATGGCAATCCATGTCGTATGGAGTTTACATGTGCAGTCACAAACAATAAGCTATTATAATTATTCACATTCTAGTGGCCCCCAGTGGTCAGTCTTTGTAATGCATAATTATTGTACTGCTGATAAATGTCCCAACACTTTCATATACCTTCCCATAGTCATGTGTGATGATTTTTGAATATAGATATGCATACATATCACACCCTGGACTGTGCAAGCTGAATTAATTAATTAAACGTCATGAATTTAACTGTCCTTACTATTCCTGTCTGTCTATATTACTTTATTACTAAACGAGAGCCATTGAGTTTCTAATGGAGTTTCTTTGTTTTCTCACAGAAAAATGGCTACAAGGGGAACAATACAGAAGAAAAAGCTCATTCTCGTATTACTAAATCACACATTGAATATATATCTGAACGTTTCATATCTGTGACTCCTCTTATAGCAAGAGTCTTCGCATTGGGTGATCCATCTCGCCACATGTCTTATCAGAAGAAATAATTCTTAACAGTATGACTTTGCGACATACGATATAGTTAATATCAATATTTATGCCTCCAATGCAGGTTGAAAAATGTTAGATGCATCTGTTAAATGGATGCAACTTTAAAATACTTTATATATATTTATTTAATATTATATTTTTTATAGCATGTCTCCCAACAGTTCTGGATGTGCTTGGATGGTTCCAGTTAGGGACAGGCATCCCAGTTTCCTGTTTTTATTTTTATATCTCTGGTGTCCTTCTCAAGACAGCAGATAAATGCTTCCAAAGAACACATGCCATTTATTAAAAACTCCCAAGATCATTACAGGGCACTCCAGCTCATGCAATAATGTACCTGCAACCATCGGAATGTGTGAAGGCCCTGTTTTCTGGATATTAATCCCAGGACCAATTACATTTAATGCTGTCATCAAACTCTAAACTCTAAATTCTAAAGACCATATACATATACTGAATGACGTCTTACTTAGCATTAGCAACTGCAGTACGGACCTACTACTTTAAATTGGTCCCAATGTTTCATTTTGATGTGAAATTCTTCCCGGAGGAATTATTTCATCATTGAGAGTTTAAGGCTGCACATCACCATGACACACATACACTAAGCTAACATGTCCCTTCTTGTCTTTTTACAAGCCCCCATGCATGACTACTGGCCCATTGCCATGCCCCACTTTCATATATTCCAATGTTGGGAGGTAGGTTATAAAACCACAACTTTGATAAAATATCTTAAGCACATTTTCATTTTATATTTATTATATTTCATATTTTATTTATAATGTGTTATAAGGTACTTTACACCATCCAATTAGATTTGTAACTTCAAAATTAATTGACAAGAGAAAAGAAACCATCCATATTCCATGATGATATTTACTTCCAATCATTCGATCTTTAAAAATGTTTAAAGATATTTTGATGAGATTTTGATGCAGTTACATAAAAGTAACAAACCCTATAAAAAAAGGTTACAATCACCTAGCCTAGACCAAATAGACTATCATATCCCACCAGCCCCACCAGCAAAAGCAGACAGTGATTTAATGACAAACATTTGAAACTTTGTCCAAACAGCTGAAGATTAAAGAATGAGATGCTTATTTTTCTGTGAAAATTACTAATCCTATAGCAATGATGAGAAACGTTTCACACAGCAGCATGTGTGAACTCATTGTTATATCAAAGAGCTGAAACAATCCTTATTAGGTCCCATTACATAATCTCAAAACAGAATGCACCTGTCATAGTTGTTATATATTTCCTACCAGTTCTATGTTAAAGTTTGTGAATATTGTGTATTAATATTGTTTTTGTATTTTATTGTACCCTATTGTTTCAATGCAATGTTTTGTGGACCCAGGACATACTTGAAAACGAGAAAAATCTCAATGTATCCATCCTGGTAAAATATTTTATAATTAAATAATAATTAGGTACATTGCCAGCAATTAGCCTACAGTGCCCTGCAAATGATTTAAGAAAAGACACACATTAACTTGAATTGTTGTTACAGTTATCTTGTTCTACATTAGAAAAGTGTGAGATCCTGGCTGTAGCAAGTCTTGAAGCGTAAGAAAGGCTAGTGATGATTGGAATGTAAAGGAATGCAAATCCTGCCACTATTCTTATGCAGTAATATAATAATGATACCTTTAGTACCTTTCACACATTTTACCTAGATTTTAGGTACCAGAATTGTGTATGTATATTAAATATACGCCTATTCATAGTGGTGGGAATAAATTACTAATTTATATTTTTCTATTTTATTTATATTTTAAATATGTACTTGTTATTTTATTTGTGGGTATTTATGTAATGTATGTATTTTTATTGTTAATTTATTGTTAAAATAATATAAAGCATTTTTTCCATTATTATACTGGTAATGTGTTTGTGGAATTGTTGGGGCCTCGGGACTCCCTATGCACTGATTTTTGTAACAGCTGTGTCTTCATAAGTGCAAGAGAGAATGAAATATTCCGTTATCAGCCTCTACACATCAAATGTCAAACAAATATATCCAGGAGATTAAGATTAGATTACAAAAAATACCCAGCTCAGATATGAACAAAGACACAACATACAGAGGGTAAAAAAATAAAAATAAAAACATAAGTGAAAGAAGACGAATTATATGACATATTCACATTGACTTGCTCAGGGAAATGGGTTTTCTCTGGTTAAAACTGGCTTTATCTCCTTTAGATATCTGATTAAGCTGTAGTGGTTATGGAGAACACAAATGCTTACATTGAATTACACACACATGCTCACATTCAGAGGTGTAACTAGAAACCACCAAGCTATGGTGTGAAAACTGCACTGGGGCCCCTTTATGTGTCTCATCCCACTGCCAGCATTGGCGGATCCGGGGGGGGGGGGGCAACGGGGCAATTGCCCCCCCGAGAAAATATTGCTGCCCGAGGCTCTCCCCTGCCGGTCCATGCAGGGCTGGTGCCCTGCTGATTGCCTTCACGGACCGGAGGGGAGATCAGTGATCTCCCTCCCCGGCCCACAGGCAGATTGCTGGGCGGCCGGCAGGGGAGGGGGTGAGAGAGAGAACCCGGGGGAGCTCTTACCTGCAGCTCCGCAGGGTTCTCCTCTCGCGAGCACGGAGCGTTACCATGGCAACGCTCCGTTCTCGCGAGAGTGAACTCTAGCCTGCGCTGCAGGTTAGAGTTCACTCCCCCACTAGAACCACCAGGGACTGGAAGAGAAAGCAATGTCTCCCCCTCCCTCAGCAAAGGTAAGAAGGGAGGGGGGACATTAGCTATATTTATTTAATAATTTAAACCAAAAAATATATCTTTAATCTGCCTCCCTATCCCCTCACACACTGCACCACACACAGCCCCCCCTCCACACACAGCCCCCCTTACACACACAGCCCCCCTTACATATACAGCCCCCCCTTACACACACACCCTTACACACACAGCCCCCCCTTACATACACAGCCCCCCCTACACACACAGCCCCTTTACATACACAGCCCCCCTTACACACACAGCCCCCTTTACACACACAGCCCCCCTTACATACACAGCCCCCCTTACATACACAGCCCCCCGTTACACACACAGCCACCCCTTACACACACAGCCCCCCTAAAACACACAGCCCCCCCTTACACACACAGCCCCCCTTACATACACAGCTCCCCCTTACATACACAGCTCCCCCTTACATACACAGCCCCCGCTTACACACACAGCCCCCCTTACATACACAGCCCCCCCTTACACACACAGCCCTCCTCTTACACACACTGCCTCCCCTTACACACACTGCCCCCAATACACACACAGCGCCCCCTTACACAAACAGCCCCCCTTACATACACAGCTCCCCCTTACATACACAGCCCCCCCGCCTTACACACACAGCCCCCCCTTACATACACAGGCCCCCTTTACACACACAGCCCTCCCCTTACACACACAGCCCTCCCCTTACACACACAGCCCTCCCCTTACACACACAGCCCTCCTCTTACACACACTGCCTCCCCTTACACACACTGCCCCCAATACACACACAGCGCCCCATACATACACACACAAACACACTGCACCCTTAACACACAAACACACTGCTCCCAATATACAAATTGCTACCCCATACATACACTGCACCACTCTCACACACGCACTACCCCTCCATACACATACTGCGACCCTCACATACACTGCACCACTCACACACACACACACACACACACACTACAGCCACTATCCCAGCAGACCCTGGGTAAGTTATCAAAGTTTTTTTTTAAACGGTTTGACTACTTACACTAGGAGGGCACCACAGCAAATCCTGGCACCAAAACCACTACAGAGAGCTGTAGTGGTTATTGTGCCTGGATTGTTTCTTAAAATGATCTGCCAGTGCCCCTCCCGAGATTAGCTTCTGGATCCGCCACTGACTGCCAGCCACTGGAATGACGTTATATTCTGGCTCCTGGCATCACAGAGGGTGCACAAGGGAGCAGAGAGGAACTTCCAGATCAACCTCCTTCCCCACTGCCGAATGCCGCCTGCCTACTCTCCTCCCACCCCCTTTCCGATATATATATCGGCAGAGTAGGCACCTGCCATCCACATAAGCAGGTACCTACTCTGCCTCACTGGGTAAGAAAAGATTTGGGGGTACCCTTAGGTGGCCAGATGGCCACCTCCTGGGCCCCCTGTGAGAGGGCTCCTCTCTGTGCCCCCACCATCGGCGGCTCACAGTTGCAGGGGTCATCAGCGTGGCCGGGCCACCTGCTGTGATGGGCCCGGTCGCAGCTGCGACCATGGTAGTTCTGCCACTGCTCACATTCCTATACACACATGCTTATATTCATACACACACATGTTCACATTCGTTGGAACCTTGAGAACATTGCAACAGGACCTTTCATGACAATCATAAGGACTTCATTTTTCATAGGCAGTTAATTTAGATAATATATGAACATTTTAGAGGTGTCAATAGTTGTTTTCTTTTGTGATCCTACAAACAAGTTAAAGGCGGACACACAAAAAAAAAAAATTAAACATTGAGCCAGGGTGCAATCCTATAGAGCACTCCCCAAATGCCTACATAATCCAGTATACAATTCAATAAAGAATGCACACCAACTGAAATTGAAAAAATAGAACTTTATTAATTCACTTACTAAAATTAAAAAAAACTGTGATAAAAATGGCTCTATACAAAAGAAACAGACAACTGGGCACTATTGAAATATAATACAAATCAATATTGAAAGCAGAGACAAGTGTAACAGAACCTATCCCCAACATTTTGGCATAAACCTTTCTCAAGAGACAACTACTATTTATTATTTTATGTTTATGTTAAATTTGTACCCTTGTTGTGGTAACCAATGCTCCAAACTCACAAGAACATGCAGAACCTGGCGGAGCAGCTGCCTAGAGCCCTTGGGTCTTCTCCCCTCTCTTCTGCTGGATTTAAGTGACTTTGGGCCAGTGAGGGAAATCTTTGACCGTGATGGCACTCAGCAAGGTCAGCGCTTGGATTGTGTCGGTCTTAGCCCATAGCCATCACGGCCCACCGGTCCTGCTCCCTCTTAGGTAAAAGAAGACCAGAATGAAAATAACAGCTTAAAGGAAAACTGCATTTTCTATTATTACTGACAATTAAAGATTCCATGTAATATAGCCTTGCTGTTTATCTTATGATAATGAATACATAATATCATAATGAATACATTAAAAGTTGATATCTATTTCATGTATCTCCTGGCTTTCTCTTGCTATGTGGGGCGTTCACACGTAGTCCTCTTCGGTCAGAAAGACACGTTAAGTAGTGGGGTTGAAGTTCCCGGTCAGACTCCGATGATACTAAGCATCTCTTTGCTAAGTGATAGGAGCAATTTTCGGATGAACTCCAGAGTCCCGTATAGAATAGTAAAAATTATTCAATAAACTATTAAATAAAGAACTATGAAACACATGTAGGAGAAGAGGAATACATCTGCCAACTAAGTATATAATGAAAAATATATATATTACAGAATTGTTTGTATGCTAAAGTATGTGTGATCAAATTGTTTAGAAGCACATAAGCACTACTCACTGTGGATATATATTCTGCAATGGCCATGAACAGGGCTGGACTGACCAATTGGTCACAGCACCTCCATGCAGTCTGCCCCCTTATTTAAATGCTATGGCATGCGCAGCAATGCTTCTCTACAAGAAGCATTAATTGAATAAGCCCTGTAAGTTGTCAGTCTGTTCTTGGCATCTACTGCACTTGATACTCACCAATGCCATATTAACAGCCATTGCCAAATTCCATCAATGTACATAACAGATATCTAGGCAGTTTATTCAGTCAACTCTTTGTTCAACTACGATTCTCAATAAACATAGCTTCACTAAGGTTCAACAAAAATGTCCTCAGGCGTTTTTATCTTTCTCCAGATAGCCCTTGATTTAATATTGTTGCATAACAAAGGAACACTTGTATTCCTGACTCTGTTGTGTTAAAAACCACCATCTCCTAACTGTCTCCCATCTTCCTTGACCCCCTAAATGGGATGATATTATATATTATATAGCTTTAGATAAACACTGCAAAGGAAAACCTTTGAGGTTAACCACACATGTAGATTACCAGTGACAGTGAAGATACAGAATCGCTCTCATGTAAATTAGAAAGGTAATAAAAAGTAATTGTTTCCCTAAAGGTATGTCCTGGATACCTGTGCAGGCGTGCTTGTCTGTATAGGAGGGGATTTCCTGTTCTGCATACATTTTCTTTAAGAGAGTATCAGACCTTCCCACACTGTAAAATCCCAGCAACATTCCATGCATACTGAGCATAGATAGTGCATGCTGCATATCTATTTACTGCATCCTGGAAACATTACCAGGAAGCTCAGGCTAGTGAATTTCCATGGCAGAGCACAGCAGATCATGTGGACTTCATCTCCCATAATGCTCTTAAAGACATAATGCTGGCAGAGCATCACAGGAGATGTAGTCCTCAACATCTAGAGTGCCGACGTTTGTCTACCCCTGGTCTAGGATCTATACATCTCATTCAGTATGTCGTGGACCACATCCTTTTTCAGTTGGATGAATTATTATTTATGAAGCCCCAATATATTCCACAGTGCTGTACACCATGTAGCCTTGGAAAGTGTATTTGTATAAACAGAAAACTCCTCGCCTGTCTGCTCTGTCAGGCAAGCATATCTTATATTCCATCATTTAATGTGGCCAAAAAGGAACATTTGTGTATGTATGGGAGTCAGGGCCGGCCTGTCCATAGCCCTCGGTGGAGCCACGGCTCCAGACGGCACTCATTTTGCCGCCCCTGTCAGTGGTGGGCCGGCGGATCTCTAATAAGGCGAGTTAGGCGGACGCCTAAGGCCTCGCAGCTGCCTAACTTGCCATAGGGCAGGCAGACTGTGTCAGCTCCTCGGCCCCTCACCGAAGACCCGACACCAGGAGGGGGCCAGGCGGTTTGCCCGGTATGCAGCTGGGTGCAAGGCCCCTCCACTCTGCCCTGAGAGGCAGAGAGCCAGCACAGTCTGAAGCTTCGCCGGGTGTGAGCTGCAGACTGTGCAGTGTCTCGCAATCTCTGACCAATGAGAGCGTTGCTGCAGGTATACATGCAGGTGATGTATAAATCAAGTTACCTGAATTACTTCTCTGGATCTGCAAGGTATAGACTACATCTAAGTATGTATGATCAAACTTCTGATCTGTTAAAAAATGCATCAGGAACTTAAAGCTCCAATACCCATAAAACAATTTTTATAGAGACGGTGCTGTTAAAATATTTGGCATAGGTGGGGAGGAACAAAAAATAAATAAAAAAATTCCACACAAAAATCCCCAGAGACTGAGAAGTATACCTTCCAAAAGGTAATAATCAGCCCTTTTATGTACAAAATATGATAAAAAAAAACCCTAACCTTTTTAGAGAGGCCAATGGGACCTCTTGAGCTCGTTTGTGTAGTAATCCTGTTAGGGTAACAGTTACCTAAAGCAATACAAGTAATGAGTTCCCGCAAATCATATATGAATTTAATTGAAAATTAGGTTTTTTTTTTGAGGCAGCTACTCTCTGGTTGGTGACATTAGTTTTTAATATTTTTAATTTGAAGGATATTTCTTTCTTCAGTAATGGGGACCACATGTGCACCATACTGTGCTAACTTCCTGGGAGATTGGTAAATTCAAGTTTAAGCCGTTAAATCTGAATTCTGCTCTTTAGTCCTCTGAATTTGGTGTAACAAATCTCAGAGAATAAACCTTACAATTCCACAAATCTGTAAACAGTAATACTAAGAGATTAGTTTAAACATTTGAGTCAGAAGAGTAACAAAGTCATAATGATTTATGTTGAAATCAAGACGTAAAATGTAAAACATTTTGAAAATGCTTATAGATATCATTGTAACCAATAGAAGATGTTATAACTAGTTACATTGCAAAGAGACGATGCCTTAAACTCAGTATCATTGCATTAGGTAAGCCTGGATAGCCACTAGAGGCACTTTCTGCTGTTTCACGGAGTCTTCAATCCCCCATAGGAAAGCATTGAGGCAATGCTTTCCTATGGGGAAGGTCTAAATAGGTTCCCCCCTCGTGGTGACGTCAGAGGAAGCAGAGACGGAGCCAGTGCTGAGGGACCTTGGCATTTGAATAAGGGGAGTATAAAAGGTTTTTTTTTCTTTTAATTTAAAGTAAAAAAAATTAAAAAATGTAAAAAAAATATTATATAAAGTCTAAGAAGTTTGTTAAAACTGTTTTAAACTGTAACAAATTCTGCTTGCAGACCTGAAAAATACCTTTTTATTTTCGGTGTGAAGGTTGCTGTCAATCAGGAAGCTAGAATTCTCTCTTTATGACAGTATTAATTTCAGGGGTAGATCCAGAGCTAAATTTTGGGAGATAAACTGACAGAATATATTGTGGTGATATTTTGGAAAACATACATGCAACATACTACTGGGGAGCTCTGTAATAATTTTGGAATTCTGTCTGGATTACATACCTCCCAACATTTTGGAAATATAGGGACAGAGGTGGGGTTTATTATGAGAATTTTTAGGTGATTTACTAATAACAATTTATGCAATAAACTATAATTTAGAGCAAGGACAATGTTATGTGAATCTTATTCACATAGACTGTTTTCTAAACACTTTTATTGTAGTTTAACCCCTTAAGGACACATGACATGTGTGATATGTTATGATTCCCTTTTATTCCAGAAGTTTGGTCCTTAAGGGGTTAAAAACACATCACTGTGAGTATTATTGCTGTGGAGCTCCGTTATGCACTCAGACACAATAGCGGCTCTAGACTTTGTGAGGCCTTGGGCGAAACTCAAACATGAGGCCCCCACTAACACCCAAAGTGTAAAGAAAAATAGGGGTTGCATTGTGTGTATAAGGTGCTGTAGCTGTATTGGACAAGCTTGCAGCGCTGGATACAGAGAGCTAGCCTCTGTATTTATTGTTCAGAAGTTTGCAGGGTCGCGGCTCCCTGTGGCACTCTGTTATGAGCTCTCCGACTGTAGTTATGGCATAATTTTCAAACTAAATTAATTTGCAATAAACAAATTTAATTAGCAATTGTGCTAATCATTTATTCACTACTGTGGGGTATGATTACATAGCCTTACAGTCGTGTATACATTACTGCCGGTGTGTGTCTGCCATTGTCTACCTGTGTATGTGCATGAACGTGTGTGTCTGACGAAAGTATCCTTGTGTGTGTATATTTTGTTCATGATAAAATGTTCCTTTATTAGGTTCTGCCTTCGTCTGGTATAAGAATTAATTGACATGTGCACAGTTGCCTTGTCAGCATATGCAAAAACCCCCACCAATACCCATGTCAATAAAACACTGACACCAGGGTTTTGGCAAAATTATATCACAGCTTTTATTGATTATTAACATAAATTCAGGGCCGGCGCCACTTGTAAGGCGACCTAGGCAGCCACCTAGGGCGCAACTTAGCAGGAGGCGCCGGATCCCTGTGCCCGGTGTCGCTCCTCATGCTGCGCCGCCTGAGTGCTTTAACAAGCCCCAGGCGGTCAGGTTTGAGTGACTGGCAGGAGGGAAGTGCTGAGCGCTCCCTCCTGCCGGTCTCTCCATGTAGCGTGGCCGGGCGGCGCGGAACGCGGAACCTCTCACTCAGTGTGCACTTCCCTTCAGTCCGCCGGCGTCCGGGTACAGGAAACAGAGGTTCCTGTCCCGCATTCTGCGCCGCCCGGCTACGCTACATGGGCAGGAGGGGAGGGTAAGGACCACTAGGGGAGGGAGGGGGGGGAAAGAACCACTAGGGGAGGGAGGGAGGGGGGGGATAAGAACCACTAAGGGAGGGGGGGATAAGAACCACTAGGGGAGGGAGGGGGGGTTAAGGACCACTAGGGGAGGGAGGGGGGGATAAGGACCACTAGGAGGGAAAGGGGAGGTATAAGGACCACTAGGGGAGGGAGAGAGAGGGGGGGATAAGGACCACTAGGGGAGAGAGGGGGGATAAGGACCACTAGGGGAGGGAGGGGGGATAAGGACCACTAGGGGAGGGAGGGGGGATAAGGACCACTAGGGGAGGGAGAGGGGGGATAAGGTCCACTAGGGGAGGGGGGTATAAGGACCACTAGGGGAGGGGGGATAAGGACCACTAGGGGAGGGAGGGAGGGGGGATAAGGACCACTAGGGGAGGGAGGGGGGGATAAGGACCACCAGGGGAGGGAGGGAGAGGGGGGGATAAGGTCCACTAGGGGAGGGGAGGGGAGGGTAAGGACCACTAGGGGAGGGGAGGGGGAAGTAAGGACCACTAGGGGTGGGGAGGGTAAGGACCACTTGGGGAGGGGTGAGTCAGGACCACTGGGGGAGGGGGGTGAAGGAACACAGGGGGAATGGGGGTGGGGAGGTAAGGACCACTGAGGGAGGAGGAGGGGAGGTCCACTAGGGGTTTGGGAGAGGGAGGACCACTAAGGGGGGGAAGGACCATCAAAGGGGGGTAAGGAGGGAGGACTACTAAGGAGAGGGGAGGAGGGTAAGGACCACTAAGGGGGGGGAGATTACCACTAAGGGGGTGGGGGGAGTAGGAGAAGGTCTACTAAGGGGTTTGGGAGAGGGAGGACCACTAAGGGGTTTGGGAGAGGGAGGACCACTAAGGGGGGAGGGGGGAGCGAGAAGAACACCAAGGGGGGACTGCAAAGGGACAGGGGGCCAAGGGAGAGCACTAAGTGACAGAAGGGGAGAACACGGAGGGACAGAAGGGAGGGGGAAATCAATAATTTACCGGAGGGGAGAGCACTATGAATTTAAAAAAATAAAAAAATAAAGAGCTGTTCCCCTCTCAGTCCCTATCCTACCCCACAAACATGGGCGTCCGCAGGGGGGGGGGGCAAGGGGGGGCACTTGCCCCCCCCTGGATTTTTCAGCTTGTTCTGCTGATTTTCGTGTGAGATTTAAAATTAACTGCAATACCGGCGCCGGCCAGTAGGTGGCGCTGTGTATGGAGAGAGACAGGGACAGGAAGCTGCATCTATCCCTGCTTCTCTCTGCTGATTGAAACTGCAGGGGAGCAACACATGCAGCCAGAGACAGCCTACAGATCAGGTAAGTGAGGGATCGGGTGGGGGGGTTTAAAATAGCCTATAGATTAGGGGAGTGAGGGATGGGGGGGGCAGCCTATAGATTAGGGGAGTAAGGCATGGGGGTGCAGCCTATATATTAGGGGAGTGAGGGATGGGGGGCAGCCTATATATTAGGGGAGTAAGGCATGGGGGGCAGTCTATATATTAGAGGAGTAAGGCATGGGGGGGCAGCCTATAGATTAGGGGAGTAAGGCAGCCTACATATTAGGGGAGTGAGGGATGGGGGGGCAGTCTATATATTAGGGGAGTAAGGCATGGGGGGTAGCCTATATATTAGGGGAGTGAGGGATGGGCGGGGGCAGCCTATATATTAGGCCAGTGAGGCATGGGGGGCAGCCTATATATTAGGGGAGTAAGGCATGGGGGGGCAGCCTATATATTAGGGGAGTAAGGCATGGGGGGCAGCCTATATGTTAGGGGAGTAAGGCATGGGGGGCAGCCTATATATTAGGGGAGTAAGGCAAGGGGGGCAGCCTATATATTAGGCGAGTGAGGCATGGGGGGCAGCCTATAAATTAGGAGAGTAAGGCATGGGAGGCAGCCTATATTTTAGGGGAGTAAGGCATGGGGGACAGCCTATATATTAGGGGAGTAAGGCATGGGGGCAGCCTATATATTAGGGGAGTAAGGCATGGGGGTGCAGCCTATATATTAGGGGAGTAAGGCATGGGGGCAGCCTATATATTAGGGGAGTAAGGCATGAGGGGGCAGCCTATATATTAGGGGAGTAAGGCATGGGGGGGGCAGCCTATATATTAGGGGAGTAAGGCATGGGGGGCAGCCTCTATATTAGGCAAGTGAGGCATGGGGGGCAGCCTATATATTAGTGGAGTGAGGTATGGGGGGGCAGCCTATATATTAGGGGAGTGAGTCATGGGGGGGGCAGCTTATATATTAGGGGAGTGAGGCATGGGGGGTAGCCTCTATATTAGGCAAGTGAGGCATGGGGGGCAGCCTATATATTAGTGGAGTGAGGTATGGGGGGCAGCCTATATATTAGGGGAGTGAGTCATGGGGAGGCAGCTTATATATTAGGGGAGTGAGGCATGGGGGGTAGCCTATATATTAGGGGAGTAAGGCATGGGGGGCAGCCTATATATTAGGCAAGTGAGGCATGGGGGGGCAGCCTATATATTAGGCAAGTGAGGCATGGGGGGGCAGCCTATAGATTAGGCAAGTGAGGCATGGGGGGGCAGCATATTGATTAGGCAAGTGAGGCATGGGGGGGCAGCCTATAAATTAGGCAAGTGAGGCATGGGGGGTGGGGGGGCTAAATGAAGAGTCAGCAAGGAGCAGGAAGGGTCTGCGAGGAGCAGGATATGCAAGGAGCAGGGTCAGCAAGGGGCAGGAAGGGTCTGCAAGGAGCAGAAAGGGACAGAAGGAGCACAAAGGTAAAGTTGAAGAAGGAGCAGAAAAGGACAGCAAGGAGCACAAAGCTAAAGTAGAAGAAGGAGCAGAAAGGAATGGGAAGGAGAAAGGAGCAGAAGGGTGCAAAATAAGCATAAAGGTAAAGGAGCAGAAGGAGCCAAATATAGAAGACAGTGTCAGAAGAAAAAGAAGACTGTCAAATGAAGGAGAAGAAAAGGAGATTGGAGCAGGAAGGACAAATATAGTGAACCCTCCACTTTATTCTGGACACCACATCATAAGGCTTTGGTACCTGGACCTGGCAGGGAAACTCTGGACCTTCTCATCTCCCCAGGTAAAAAAAAAATATCAGTGTTAATGTGTTCACTTTTATTTACTGAGTGTCAGGCAGCACAGAGTGCCGCTGGGTAGGGGTGTTGCTGATTGGCTAGAGCGGTCAGCTGGCACTCTAAGCCAATCAATAGCTCCCCATTCATAAAAAAGTTTAAAAAAACTAGCGATTGGTTTAGAGCGTCAACTGTCAACTCTAGCCAATCAGCGGCACCCATGCCTGACGTCAATCTGCACTTCCTGACACTCCGTTTGAGATGCCAAATACCACTAAGGGACCTGGAGCTGGAGAAAGCCTTTGGGGTTAAACCATTAGAGAGCGGTTTAACCCCTTAAAGGAAAGAGCACCCAGGGGCTTCCTGGCATCATAGCATTTTCATTTAGATGAAGTTGTTATGGTGACCAGAATGTTCCTTTAATTTGCTTAAAGGAACACTATAGTGTCAGGAATACAAACATGTATTCCTGACACCATAGTTGTGAAAACGCTATTCACCCTGGCTTTATGTGATAATGACTATGCTCCTCCCCTTCATGACACTGTCAAAAAGGGGCCAAGCATAGATGTCATTACAATTATGCCCCCCCCCCCCCCTGGAAAAATTCCTGCGGACGCCCATGCCCACAAACCCTCTCTTTTACACTACACACATACACAATGCATCCCCCCCCACACACACATACACAGAAACATACAATGCATTCCTACTCACACACAGACACACCCGAAACGCACAATGCATCCCTTACGTTCTCTTACATAATTAATGCCCCCCTTACAGACACACACTGCATTCAATTACATACACAGAAACAAAAAATGGAGCTGCTTCCTGTTCGTTAATTGTTGTGAGCACTGTTAAAAACAGTCTCCAGAGAGCCTCTTCTACACCAGACCTGTGGAGCCAGACTGAGCCCATCATCAGCCTCTTGTCCTCATCTGGTGGTAAGTAGGCAATCCAATATATTATTAGTGGCACTAATCTCTAATTTACCTCACATTAAATGGATACTATAGTCACCAGAAGCACTACAGCATAATGTAGTGGTTCTGGTGTCTATAGCCTGTGCCTGTAGGCTTTTTAATGTAAACACACTGTCTTTTCAGATAAAAGACCCTTTGTGAAGACTGGAGTTGGCCCATATGGCAGAGCATATGAGCGGGGCATTGTGATGTCACATGGTGGGCAGGACATATGGGGGGGGGCGGCAAATTTTTTTTGCCTACGGCGGCAAAAATCCTTGCACTGGCCCTGCTTAAATTATAAAGGTCATTGTCAACAGCAGGCCAACGTTGGCCTGCACAATTACCATCCAGCAGTTTACAATTTAACCCCTTGACAATGACCCACCCCCACATAACAGAATACCCAAACATTGTAACATTTAACTTAACATTGAAACATGACCATTGCCACCAAAGGGCACCACAAGTGTAGGGGCATACCGAGACACCCCTACACACCCCGGTTCGGAGCTACCTACGAGCTCGAACCTACCAAACCAGTCCAAAGGCCTACCTTTTAGCCCTGAACTCCAAACTTTTCCCCATCTCACTCTTTTCTCCCCCCAACTTTACTCTCCATCCCCCACCGCCGTGACCAAACGGGAAACACCTGAAAGCAAAGGGAGGGTGGGTGGGACAACAACATGTAAGTGCAACTTTAGATTAAGGTGATCCTTAGATCTAAAATGGCCACTACTTATACTCCCCTTATAACTCCACCCCACTCCATTTCCTTAGACCAATCCCTAACCACTGACCCTTAGATGCCTGTCTCCTGGCAATGTCAAGGCCCACTCCCCTTAGCTTCGCTGCTCCATGGGCTACATGACATGTGCACAGTCGCCTTGTCGGCATATGCAAAAACCCCCACCAATACCCATTTCAATAAAACACTGACACCAGGGTTTTGGCAAAATTATATCACAGCTTTTATTGATTATTAACATAAATTATGAAGGTCATTGTCAACAGCAGGCCAACGTTGGCCTGCACAATTACCATCCAGCAGTTTACAATTTAACCCCTTGACAATGACCCACCCCCACATAACAGAATACCCAAACATTGTAACATTTAACTTAACATTGAAACATGACCATTGCCACCAAAGGGCACCACAAGTGTAAGGGCATACCGAGACACCCCTACACACCCCAGTTCGGAGCTACCTACGAGCTCGAACCTACCAAACCAGTCCAAAGGCCTACCTATTAGCCCTGAACTCCAAACTTTTCCCCATCTCACTCTTTTCTCCCCCAAACTTTATTCTCCATCCCCCGCCACAGCTCAGAGCTCGACTCCTCAAGCTCCTGAGCGACACCCCACCCCCAGGGAAAAGAGTGCCCTCTGGAGGCCCTCCTGGAAGCCCAGCAATAGAAAATACAGGCCCACTTCGGAGAGATGGACCCCATCTCGTCTATAATAACCTGGAAGCATGTCTTCCAACTCCCTGTGCCTAATTACAACCCCCCCCCCCCCCAACCGCTTCACATACGCTGCCATAACTTTATTAACCTTACCCTTAATGTTCGCCACCGCAGAGGGATTCCGCGCGTGTCGCCAGTAAAACCGCGGAACCATTTCCGACCACACTACCATAACCCTTGGCACTAACTCCCTCAATTTGTCCACATCCCTCTTCATACACTCAATCAACACCTTTTGAGGTAACAACCCTACATCATTGCCCCCTGTGTGAAGCACCACTATGTCCGGAACCTGACCCAACAGAATTTTGTGAAACATTTCCACACAGATAGCATTCCAATCCCAACCCCGGTATCCAAACGACCGAAGCTGCACCACGGAACCAGGAAAGCCCAGCTGTAGACCACGATGTCGAACTGCAGCTCTCCGATGCGCCCAGTATATGTATGAGTGGCCGACCACCCATGCTGACCGACCTGCAAGACATAAAGCAAACATAGACGACCACAACACAAACATTGAAACAACAACTCCCCCTCAACCACCCTTAGGCCTTATACCAACTTGTCTGGCCTGACGTAAGACCTGAACCTCAGCGACTCCCACCTGCCGATCCTTTTCACCCGATCATCACCCAATCCCAGTCTCGCCGCTTCCGTAGCCGCGCCAATACGAAAGGAATGAGTCCCAAATTGGCCTGGGTCCACTCCCAACTTTGCCAACGCCTTCTGAAAAACCCTGAGAAACTGGAACTTCGATAGCGAAGAGCCGTCCTCGTGCTTAAAATATGAACCCCCAGCCATCGCCCGTACCTCCTGGAAGGCCGATGCGCACTTAACCGGGCACGTTCTCCCACCCGGAGAACGGGTTTCTCATTATATCCATTTTGGACCGCCTCAGGTTGATCACTACCTTGTTACTCCACACTTCCACATCCACTGCCTGAAGCCCCCCGGCCCCCACGAAATGCCCTGAAAAATGCAAAACTAAAAACCACGGAGAACAGCTTAACTTTGTATCCCGAAAAACACACCACGGCAGCACCCTGACCACCCGCTGAAGCAACTCGAACAACACCGGCCTCCTGGAATCCACCGACACTTTACCCCTCCTGAAACCTTTCAGCGCCTGCTTCACCAGAAAATGTTTAGTGGCATCCTCCCATCCATTAAACTTGAACAAGAAAGCTAGCGCTGCCAGCTTACGCCCTACTAC
This sequence comes from Pelobates fuscus, assembly GCF_036172605.1. Lineage (NCBI taxonomy): Eukaryota > Metazoa > Chordata > Amphibia > Anura > Pelobatidae > Pelobates > Pelobates fuscus. The sequence goes on from NC_086317.1 coordinate 391,520,035, forward strand.
CGCAGTCGAAGCCCCTGTGGTGACCGACCTACACACGAGCCACAACAGCATGTCCAATCGGGCCTCCCTTGAGAGCTGACCCCCTGTCTGTTGCACTAGCTCGTCCCATTCCCCCCACACCTTACTGTACGCCGTCCAGGTAGCGGGTGCCAGGGAGTCCCTGATCAGTCCTCCAAGCATGATGTCCCGAGCCGCCACATCTCGTGAGGGCAAGACATTGTGGTGGAATCTCGGTAAAAATAAATTTAGTAGGCCGAGATTACCACGTGGCATGTGTACGGTTGGTTGCACGAGGCAAGATACGATCAGTAGTGTACGGAGCATGTGCGAGAATACCGGATGTAGTATTCCCCTCCTCCATTGTGCTGGACAAGCCATGCGGTCAAGCAGGAAGTTAGTTCTTATTTGTATTGATTGGTTAAGAGAATGTGCGGGTGGAGCTTAATATGGGAGGAGTTATGTGCCTATATAAGGAGCCTGCACTATTGTCCGGGGCTCAGAACTTGTTGTATTTTGGTGACATTAGTCCCTCTGAGCCCCGATCAGTGAACCGAATAAAGAATCTCTTCCTTCCTGAAGAAACCTGTGTCCATCTCTCTGTGCTTGGCTTCCGTCAGTTTCTCCTGTATCATTTGGTGCATTGGCCGGGAAGCTCATCGTTCAACGGTAGCTGAGAAGCAGAGGCGTGAGACGGTCTATCTTTGCCCACGTTCTCTACGGCTGCACCCCTGAACTTCTGCGTGGACCTCCCTTCGTCTCGGCGCCACTGGTCTGTTGTCCAGGAGATCATCGGCCTCTACGTAGTAAGTGCTGGGATGTCCCCGTCGATGAGTGTGAACTCAGGTTCAGGAACGAGGAGGTAAGACGACCGCTGTTTTAGACGGCGGACCCACTAGGGGTATACCGATTGTGCGGTAGGCCCATAAGGGGTTTGAATTGTGTATGGAATCTGCCCCCTCCAGCGGAGGGAAGGAGCGAAGGCGCACCACTCAATTGAACGCTCTTTAGTAAGACCGTTTAATTTGGTTTGGAGTCAAAGTGTAAATAGCCCTAGCCGGACACCGGTGTCTTGTCTAGACTAGCGTTCTAGGGTGTACAATTTGTTCGCTAGGTCGGAGGGACCAGGAGACTAAGCGGCGTCTGTGTAAATTCGGTCCGCTAGCTCTCAACCTATCTTGGCTAAGTGGGAAGGCGTGTAAATTTGGAACCCACTAGACTTTTGATAGAGTAGATAGACTAAGAGGGTTCTGTTGTAAATTCCGCCCTCTAATTCGCTATATGTGGTGCTTGGGCAGTGTGGCTAACCAAAACGGATGTAGATAGTTTTAGGTAGTCCATCAAGGTACTGGCCAATAGATTAGTTGGGAATTGTATATGTGTTAAAGATTGTTTAGTAGCGTGTATATCTTGCTAGATAGCGTGAGCTCTGCCATCTAGCGAGAGTGTTAATAGTGTGTAGCTGTATTATAGTGCACGGTACCATAACCCTGTACATTTACTGACACTGTATATAAGTACTAATAATTGTCATCTATTGCATGTCTAACACCATAACCACTGTATTGTGACCTTAAATTGTACTTTGACCTATGCTAACCGTACTGTAACTGCTGTTTGTAAAGACGATGTTACTGGGGTATGTTATAGACGGGTAATTCATATATAGGGAATTATAGCGTGGGTGACTGTATAGTTTCGCCAAAGGGCATAATATCGATTACTTAGTGACTGGTGTAACAGCTGTGTGTGTACGGGAATTCCCTGAGTGTTTTATTGTGTATGTTTCACTTAGTAACTGTACCACGTGGTGCTGTTGCCGAGGGAACGGGTGTGACCGTTGAATAGAGTGTGTGTATAGTATTCGTTGGAAACGACGCTCCATTGCTAAGTATGGGCGCGTCGGACTCGACGATTTTGGATCCCTTAGGTTGTATGATAAAGAATTTTAAAAAGGGATTTACAAAATGTGATTTTGGGGTTAAAATGTCTCCTGCACGTTTGATCACTTTGTGTAATAGGGAATGGCCTACTTTGGTTGCCGCATGGCCGCCACGTGGCAGTTTGGATCCTAATCTGGTACAGCGTGTACACGTGGCTGTATCAGGTAGGCCTGAACTTTACGGACAGTATCCATACATTGATTGTTGGAGGCAGGCCGTAAAAGACTCGCCAAGATGGATCCGAATATGCCACGAGGAGCAATGTCGCCTCATGGTGGCCAGGACTCGTTTGTCCACTAGGGCCATGGTTACACCCATTTTGGAAACGCCCCCTGAGTCCGAGATCCCTATGCCTCCCCCTTATTTCTCCTCAAGGGGAAGTGATACAGGAAGTTCTACACCCCTTTCCCCGTTGTCCCCATCTGCTTCCTCCTCTAGCTCAGAGTCCATCCCCCTCATTACTAAACCTCCCCTTCCGGTACCAACCCCCGTTAAACCCACATATCCTGATTTGGCACCATTTCAAGCTTCCGGTCAGGCTTCCTCTAGCCCGGCTCGGAATATTCTATTCACCGACCTTCCCCACAATAAAGCTTCCACATCCCCATGCCTTACTACCCCTCGACTGGAACCCCTAACCGACGCCCCTCAACGAAGCCCTGTACTAACCCGGGAACTGACCGGTACCCAAAAACCTAGACATTATCAAATGCCACTTCGTTTGACTCCCGGGTCAGCATACCTTAATGATGTAGGTCAAATGGTGTATGCGGACTCAGTCTTCGTATATGTCCCATTCACAACTACCGATCTCTTGAATTGGAAAACCCATAATTCCTCGTATACTGACAAACCACAAGCCATGACCGACCTGTTCACCTCGATAGTCCAGACGCATAATCCTACTTGGGCTGATTGCCAGCAATTACTAATGACATTGTTTAACAACGAGGAGAGGACTAGGATAAACCAAGCGGCCATTAAAGCGCTGGAAGAAGAAGCCCGTACATTAAACCAAGCTAATCCAGCAGCATGGGCCACAGCCCATTATCCTAACGCTGATCCCTAATGGGATGTTAATGGCGCAGACATGGTTCATTTAAAAGCCTATAGAGACGCTATAATTGCTGGCATGAAAGCCGGAGGGAAGAAAGCCATAAATATGTCTAAGACGGCTGAGGTGATACAGAAAAGTGATGAACCGCCCAGTGTCTTTTATGACCGATTATTGGAGGCATACCGCTTGTATACCCCCTTTAATCCGGAAGCCCCTGAGAATTCCCGAATGATGAACTCTGCCTTTGTCAGCCAAGCCTACGGAGATATTAAGCGCAAGCTACAAAAGTTAGAAGGGTTCGTAGGAATGTCCATTACCCAACTAATGGAAGTAGCTAATAAGGTTTACATGAATAGGGAATCAGAAAGTAAGAAAGAGCAAGAGCGCAAGATGCGTAAAAAGGTGGATATGCTAGCGGTAGCGATCGCAGGCGTAGATAGACGGGGACCGGATAGAGGCGATAGCAAGTGGAATAGGGAACCCCTGAGTAGGAATCAGTGCGCATACTGTAGAGAAGAAGGGCATTGGAGAAGCGAGTGTCCAAAAAGAGAGCAGTATGAGAGAGACCAACCCAGGGCAGGATATGGAAATTTTAGAGGTAGGGCGAGAGGTAGAGGAGGTCCCGGAGGGAGTAATGGTAATAACAGAGGTAGTGTTAGGGAAGACAGATATTATCCCGCAGTGCAAAGGTCCCGCGATAGAGAAGATAGGGACTTTGTAGGATGGCTGACACGGTCATGGAAGACTATTGATACCGACCGGGCTCCATCCCCCTTGGCCGAGCGGAGCCTATGGTCGAAGTATCAATAGGGGGAAAAAGGAGTGCATTCATGATTGATACTGGTGCTGAACATTCGGTGGTGACTGATCTGGTTGCTCCTCCATCTGGAAGAACTATCACCGTAATAGGAGCAACTGGAAGAAGTGCTGCAAAACCGGTTCTTAAAAGTCGACAATGTGCATTGGGAGGCCACGTAGTGAAACATCAATTCCTTTATATGCCTGAATGTCCAGTCCAATTGCTGGGACGTGATTTACTATCCAAACTACAAGCGCAGATAACGTTCCTACCAAATGGAAAAACATCCTTAAAGTTTAATGGACCTTCAGGTATTATGACATTATCCGTACCAAAGGAAGAAGAGTGGCGACTTTATACAGCGTTGACTAGCCAAAACCCTAAGAGTGATGAATCCTTATTCAACATACCAGGAGTTTGGGCAGAGAACAACCCACCAGGACTGGCCCGCAATATTCCACCCATTCGAATTGAACTAAAACTTGGGGTTTATCCAGTGAGCCTACGGCAATATCATATCCCGCAGAAGGCTAAGAAGAATATTCAATCTTATCTGGATAAGTTCATACGGTATGGTATCCTAAAATTCTGTACTTCCCCCTGGAACACCCCATTGCTGCCTGTTCAAAAGCCTGGTACAGATGAGTATCGCCCTGTGCAGGACTTGAGAGCAGTCAATGATGCGGTTGTAAGTATACACCCAGTTGTGCCCAATCCGTATAACCTGCTAGCTTTAGCGGGGCTACCTATTTTAGCAAACGGCATTTGAAGATGTGAAGAAGGCTTTGATGAGTGCCCCAGCATTAGGTCTACCTGATCACACACGGCCATTCTACCTGTATGTACACGAGCAAAGAAGAATGGCTGTGGGAGTATTGACACAGTACTTGGGATCATGGCAAAGACCTACTGCCTATATGTCTAAGCAGCTGGATGCAGTGGCCAGTGGTCTTCCACCTTGTCTAAGAGCCGTAGCTGCAGCCGCCCTGCTGGTAGCTGAAGCCGACAAACTCACTCTGGGTCAAGAACTTTATGTACGAGTCCCACACGCAGTACAGACGTTGCTGGATTACAAAGGCAATCATTGGTTCAGTAACAGCCGCATGACCAAGTATCAAGCAATGTTGTGTGAAAACCCAAGAGTGCATTTAGAGACTGTCAATACCTTAAATCCAGCTACCCTTTTGCCGCAACCTACTGAAAGTCAACACGATTGTTTGGAGGTGATGGATGAAGTATTTTCAAGTAGACCAGATCTTCGTGATTTTCCCATCCAGAACCCCGATGTCCAATATTATACAGACGGCAGTAGTTATGTGAAAGAAGGGATTCGCTATGCAGGATATGCAGTAACAACGATAGACAAGGTGATAGAAGCTCGGCCACTGTCAAAAGGAACATCAGCACAAAAGGCAGAATTGATAGCACTAACACGAGCGTTACAATTGGCTGAAGGTTTAAGAGTAAACATCTACACGGACTCCAAGCATGCGTTTTTAACTACTCATGCCCACGGAGCTTTGTATAAAGAAAGAGGACTATTGAATTCAGAGGACAAAGAAATCAAGTACGCAGCTGAAATACTACAACTATTGGAAGCAGTATGGGAACCGAAAGAAGTTGGTATTATACATTGTCGAGCGCATCTGAGAGGAGATGGTGATGTAATTAAAGGAAACCGGATGGCAGATAATGCAGCTAAGCGTGCCGCTGAATCAGGAAGACAGGAATATGTGGAACATATAGCTGCTCTTATACCGACTCCACTGTCTCAATGGACTCCAGTTTATACAGCTCAAGAAGAGGAGTGGTTAAAGACTGAACCTGGAAAGTACCTGGAGAACAAATGGTATCAGTTAGAAGATGGGAGAATAGTTATTCCAGCATCACTAGCGGTAGAAATTGTCCAAAACTATCACAACGGGACACATTCTGGAAGAGATAGTACAGAAGAATCTCTCAGAAAACATTTCTACATACCAAGATTGTCCAACTTAACTCAAGCCATTGTACGAAGATGTGTAACGTGTGCTAAAAATAATGCAAGGCAAGGACCAGTAAAGCCACCAGGAGTTCAGTATATGGGGGGACTCCCTATGTCCGATCTACAAATTGACTATACAGTTATGCCTAAATCTGGTGGACATCGCTACCTACTAGTGGTTGTGTGCACCTATTCAGGCTGGGTAGAAGCATGTCCTACTCGTACAGAGAAAGCAGGAGAAGTTGTGAGATTCCTGCTGCGAGAAATAATACCCCGATATGGACTACCCTGCTCTATAGGATCGGACAATGGTCCAGCCTTTGTTCATCAGTGCCTACAACAACTGACTCATATGCTTGGTATTAAGTGGAGACTTCATACAGCATATAGACCTCAGAGTTCTGGTAAAGTAGAAAGAATGAATAGACCTATTAAGAATCAGTTGGCAAAGATGTGTCAGGAAACCCAGCTTAAGTGGAACGTTCTTTTGCCTATAGCTCTGTTGCGAATTAGCAGTACACCTACCAGAAGGATGGGTCTCTCTCCTTTTGAAATCATGTATGGGCGTCCACCTCCCATACTTGGTAACTTAAGGGGGGATTTGAGTCAGTTGGGAGAAGGAATTACCCGGCAGCAGGTTGTAGAGTTGGGTAAAACAATGGAGGAGGTACAGAAATGGGTACAAGATAGATTACCTGTGAATATTTATCCGCCTGTTCATAGTTACCATCCAGGAGATCAAGTGTGGATTAAAGAGTGGAATAATATACCGTTAGGGCCTAAGTGGAGAGGTCCTTATGTTGTTCTTTTGTTTACCCCTACAGCAATAAAAGTGGCCGAAGTGACTCCGTGGATTCATCACTCCAGGGTTAAACCAGCAGCAGTAGATTCTTGGCAAGCTACAACAGATCCAGAGAATCCCTGCAAGATCCGGTTAAAGCGCACGACTCAGTCGGAGTGACGAGGAAACCTTGTGGATTACAATTATTGTTGTTACAGAGATTGGTAAGTGAGTGTTTAGACGGCCATAATAACGCCTGTCCGCTCACCAACGTGTTATTAAAAGTCAGGAAAGTCTCGAAGGGACCCCTGTGAAGACGAGCAGAACTCCATTCCCTGCAGCCCTTACATCCTGGAAGCTGAGGTGCCATCGCACGGACGAAGATTGAGGATGCAGCCGACGAAAGATGTGCTAATGATAATGTTTATTTATATGTCTTTTTATATTCAGGAAGGTAGAGGTACCGACACTCCTAGCTGTGAGGTTTGCATTAAGACTACAAGAACAGGTAATCATATTTCCCAGACCCTAATTTGGCATTCGCAATATGAGTGTAAAGGAGATGTGTCTAGGTGTAGATACTTAAATATAGAGTATAGTGTATGCCATTTAGGAGTAGGAGAACCTAAGTGCTTCAATCCAGAGTATCAACCCCGTACAATTTGGTTGACCCTCAGGAATGGAGATCCTCAGGGGACCCTAATAAATAAAACAGTGTTAGAATCCGTACATTCTTCGGGTGTTCTGCTATTTGATGCATGTAAAGCGATATCAAGTGGTAGAAAGCCGTGGAATGTATGTGGGGATCTTAGATGGGAGAGAACGTATGGGTCTAATGATAAATATATTTGTCCCAGTAGTAAAAATAAGTATGTGAGTCCGAGATGCCCAAATAGGGAATATAATTTTTGCCCATATTGGTCTTGTGTGGGGTGGGCAACTTGGGGACAGACAGCAGACCAGGATATGATTGTTACTAAGTTGCCTACCAATCCATACTGTAAGTCTATGGAATGCAATCCAGTCCATGTTCTTATAAATAATCCTGACCAATTCTTAGATATATGGGACGGGTTTAGACCCTGGGACAATATTGTTTATAGGGATAGAGACCGATACTGTAACCTCCCAAACTCATCAGGTATTCCATTCCTTTTATGAAGAAATGAGTGTAGATAATAAGATCCCCCATAACGCTAAAAACCTGTTCATAGATTTAGCTGAGAGTATTGCTGGTAGTCTTAATGTAACCAACTGCTATGTGTGTGGAGGTACTAACATGGGAGACCAATGGCCTTGGGAAGCAAAGGAGGTAATGTCCGGTTCTGAGGCAGTTGAACAATTAATATCTTCACAAGCCGATTATCAGATGAGTGTTAGAGGTAAATCTGAGTGGAGATTAAAGACCTCCATCATAGGTTATGTTTGCATAGCAAGGAAAGGGATGATGTTTAATACTTCTGTAGGAGAATTAACTTGTCTAGGGCAAAAAGCTTATGATGATGATACAAAGAATACAACTTGGTGGTCGGCTTCAAATGTCTCAGAACCATCTAACCCGTTTGCAAGATATGCCAATTTAAAGGACGTATGGTTTGATTTATCTATCACATCTAGTTGGAAAGCCCCAGCAAATTTGTACTGGATCTGTGGTAAGAAGGCCTATTCGGAGTTGCCACAGGACTGGGAAGGGGCATGTGTGTTGGGTATGCTCAAACCATCCTTCTTCTTGTTACCTATTGAAACAGGTGAGACTTTGGGAGTTAAAGTGTATGATGTGAATCATAGGAAGAAAAGGGGACCCATAGAGATAGGCGCCTGGGAAGATGATGAATGGCCTCCCCAGCGTATTATAGACTATTATGGGCCAGCCACTTGGGCAGAGGATGGAACTTTCGGATATAGAACCCCAATTTATATGCTCAACCGCATTATAAGGTTACAGGCGGTGGTTGAGATAATTACTAATGAGACCTCACAAGCGCTCAATCTTCTAGCGAAGCATAATACCAGGATGAGAACAGCAGTGTACCAAAATAGATTAGCTTTGGATTACCTATTGGCAGTAGAGGGAGGTGTATGTGGGAAGTTTAACCTGAGCAATTGCTGTCTTCAAATAGATGACGAAGGGCAAGCAATAGCTGAGCTTACTAGCCATATGGTTAAACTAGCGCATGTGCCTACTCAGGTATGGAAAGGGTATAATCCAAGTAGTTGGTTTGGTAACTGGTATGAGCAGTTTGGAGGGCTTAAGGCATTGGTAGGCCGAGTCATACTGATTTTAATGTTGTGTCTACTCCTGAACCCGGAACCGTGAACCCGGAACCGCGCTGGGGCCCAACCGCTGCGGAGGCCTCGTCCTCCTGACCGGCCTCTGACCCTGGGAGCTTCCTGATCCAGATGGCAGAGCATCTCCAAGACGATCCCTCAGCCACTCGACACCCCTCTCCTGCACAGCAGCCCACACACACACAGCACCCCCCACACACTTACACAGCACCCCCCACACACTTACACAGCACCCCTCATACACACACACACAACACCCACACACACACACAGCACCCCCCCCACACACACACAGCACCCCCTCACACACACACCCCCACAGCACCCCCCACACACACACACACACACAGTACCCCCCCACACACACAGCACCCCCACACACTTACACAGCACCCCTCATACACACACACACACACAACACCCCCCCACACACACAGCACCCCCCACACACACAGCACCCCCCACACACACACGCACCCCCCACACACACATGCAATTGCCGTGTTGGCACTTTAAGGAAAAAAAAGTTGGCATGTATTGCGGTTTGGGCACTTGGGCTCAAAAAGGTTCGCCATCACTGATCTAGGCCGAACTCTTCCTTTAAGTCAGGGAATGGTTTTACCTCATCACCCTTCAATAGGTCTTTGACTAGTCTCATGCCTTTGTTTAACCACTTCCCCATCTGTAATCCCGGGGAGTATGCTGCTAGTGTTGTTATTGGTGCTTCAGTAAAGAGTCATGTCGTGTCCACTACCATTGAACTCCAGGCTTTCCATGCTAGCAGCATGGTTTTCGAGCATCGTAGAGTCCTGCCTACAGGGGTTCGAGGCAGCGAACACGTCCACAAGTAGTGAGCCGTGTCATGTGTGTCCAGGCACACATTCTCTAGTGATAACCATAGCGGGGTGCGGTGGGAATTATAGTCCCTAAGAAGCCGTATTCCTTGTGCTAGTAAGGATGCCCTATAGTATGCCGTTATATCCGGCATACCTAACCCTCCGTTTGTGTAAGGGAGCCCCAGACACCCTTTGGCTACTCTCGGGGGCTTTCTTTTCCAAATGTGTGCATTGACCGTGCTTTGGAATTGTTTGAGCAGAGAGTTCGGAAGGGAAATGGGCAGCGTTCTAAATAAATATAAGATATGTGGTAATACCATCATTTTGAGAAGGTTGATGCGACCTATCCAAGATGTTTCCATGCCCTCCCAATGAAGCCTGTGCTAAATACTTTTGCTGATGGGTCTTGGTACAGTGCCAGTATGCTGGACCTGAAAGCCCGTGGGAACCCCATTCTGGTGAGAGTGTGTTGCATATATGTCCAGTGCAGGCGGTCAAATGCATCTCAGCATCTAGCACCAGTAACAGTCCCGCTTGGTGTGAGGCGTTAGCCCATTCTATCAAGTTCAAGAAGTGTCTGGTGTTGTCCCCTATTTGCCGGCCTTGGACAAAACTCGCTTGCTCTTCCGAGACGAGGTCTGGAAGGATCGGTTTAAGTCGGGATGCTATGAGCTTGGCGTATAGTTTAGTGTCTGCGTTCAAAAGGGAGATTGGGCGTAAATTTGCGCAGTGCGTGGGCGGTTTGTTGGGTTTAGGTAGTGTTACGATATGTGCTTCCAGCATTTCTTTGGGTAGGGTACCGACTTCTTTTATGTGATTAACTAGTTTGGTGAGGGGCGCTATCACTTGTTTGGCCAGTTTTATGTAATAGTAGTTGGATAACCCATCGGGTCCAGGGGCCTTATGTTTGGGTAGGGATTTGATAGCGGCTTCCACTTCATCTTCTGTGAACGGGCATTCTAGTTGATTACTCTGTGCTTGTGTTAGGCTTGCTAAGGGCGCTCTATCTAGAAATTGGGTGATTTCGTCATCTGTCGGTTGGTGTGTTTGAGGGTCATTTTCTAATTGATACAAGGAGGCGTAGTATTTCGCTGGTTCGTTCACTTTATCTTGGGGGTTATATAGTTTATCTCCAGTGGTGGAAGTCATGTATGGGATTTTAGATTGAAGTTTTGTTTGTTTCACTTTCCTGGCCAAGAGTCTGCCTGCTTTGTTGCCCATAACCTAGTGTGATTGCTTCAAGTACCGCAGATGATGTTCAGTGTCAGCGAGGTATAGAGTGTGTAGTGCCGTTCTAAGTGACATTAGCTGTTTGTGTGTTTGTACCGTAGGGTGTGTTTTGTGGATAGATTCCACCTTGGCCAGGTCTTGCTCTATGTTGTGCAATGTTGTCTTATGTTGTCGTTTTGTTCTAGCTCCTATTTGTATCAATTCGCCCCTTATGACCGCCTTATGGGCCAGCCATTGTGTGGCTTCTGATGATGGGCATTGAGCATGGTCATTGAAGTAGCTCTCTACTCGGGCTTGAACTCTCCGGAGGTGTTCTGGTGTGTCCAGCAAACTGTCATTGAGACGTCACGTGCCCCGTCCTCTTGCCGGATACGGGGTTTTCATGGACATCGTTTGTGGGGCATGGTCTGACCACGTAATCGTTCCTATATGTACGTTAGTGGCAAAGGGCAGTGTTTTAGTGTCCAGTAAGCAGAGATCTATTCTCGTGTATGTCTTATGAACCGCTGAATAGTATGTGTAGTCTCTCCCGCTTGGGTTAAGACTTCTCCACGCGTCATATAAATCACGTTCATGCATCAGTTTCCTAAGGTGTTGGCCCAGTGAGAGTGAGTGTTTCTGTGGTGGTTTGTTCTTTTCTCTCTGTATGTCAACCTCAGGGTCCAGGGCACAATTAAAGTCCCCACATATGATTGTGTGTCCTGCTTTAAGCTTGTCTATCTTCCGAAATACCGTATTGAGGAAGGGTTTTTGACTATCGTTCGGCGCATAGATAGATGCTATTGTCACCGACAAACCATTTAGGGAACCTGCCAGTATCAGTATTCTTCCATCCTTACTCGCATATTGATTGGACGGTTTAAATGCCCAATCGTCATGGAAGTATATAGAAACACCTTTGGCCTTGGTGGTGGACATTGCATGGTAACCTTGGGGATAGTGTTTAACAAGAAATTTCGGTGGGTTCTTGGCACAGAAGTGGGTCTCCTGTAAGGCGATAACTGCCGCCTTGGATTTAATCATGTCTTGCGCTGCTAGTCTCCTTTTGTGTGGGCTATTGAGGCCTTTAACATTGAGAGTAAATACTACTAAGGAATCACCCATGGTCTTGGTACATTGTTTTGCTGTACGGAGACCTCGAGGTGTTGGTTGCGCCTCGGGACAGGTAACATTAGATTAGTCCAGGGATTGAAAAGATATGAAAAAATGCAGTAAACAGGGGTGAAAACATGGGGGAAAAACAACTAAAGTATACACAAAGCGCCTTTGGGTATATTGGCGCTCTACTCGGGTGAGGTGTGAGTAGGTGGGACATCCCCCACTCACTTCTCATCCTGGGGTCGCACCTGAGTGAGTGGGCCGGGTGTGTGACAGCCTTTCGTTTTAGGGATCTGTTCCCATCCCTTAACAGTGTCTGGGGTTGTAAATTAGAACTGAGATTCAATCTCTCTAGAGAACGGAACCAACTTAGCCACTCCGTTACCAACTAGGCAGAGTGCTGGTACAGGGTTGTTTAGATCGTGTGAGTTTTATACTATATCTACCGTGCTCATCAACCTCCCACTTATTGTACTAGTCGTAGAGGTTGTGATTACCCCTGTGGCCTCGTAGATCTGTCTGTAGCCCCCCGTGTTTATGCATTTTAGATTAACCCCTTAAGGACCAAACTTCTGGAATAAAAGGGAATCATGACATGTCACACATGTCATGTGTCCTTAAGGGGTTAAGGGGTCCGCTTTCCCTGGGGCCCTGCTCTCATGGGATGATGTGGGCGTTATGTGTGATACATACACTGGTGCAATACATGTAATTACATACTCACGAACCAAGTACATTAGCATGGCACAAAGCTGAAGGGCAACATTGGATCAGATTGTCTCTAATTGGACGTTCATGGCAGAGGTTATGCATTATGTCTCTATTGGGTCAGGTGCCGGAGCCTTATTCCTTCCTGCGCGGCGAGCCCGCCATCTGCCATTCTGCACGCGGCCATTTCGGGGACGTAGTGGTCGGAGCGGTCTAGTCCTGCAGCAGGAATAGACCCCATTCTTTCAGGAGACGCATACCCACTTCCGGTTCGTTGACGGTGTGCATTTTGGCGTTTTTCCATAAGAGCAGTTTTGTGGGGTAACCCCACCGATATTGTATGTTATTGTTTCTCAGGGTCTTCGTAACTGTAATGAACTCTCGTTGCCTGCTCATTGTCATAGCCGATAGGTCTGCGTACAATTGAACACCAGCGTATGGGTCAGGCATTACGGGTGTTTTCCTTGCCGCCAGCAGCAGGGAGTCTTTTGTTTTGTAATAGTGGAAACGAGCCACCACGTCACGTGGGGTGTCTTGGCGCAGGTTCTGTGGTTTTGGTAATCTATGGGCTCGGTCCATGAGCCATTCTGGTTCTGCTATGTCTGGCACCATAGATTTGCATAGAGATGTTAGATAGTGAGGCAGTTGGTCTCTTGAGACGCTCTCTGGGATTCCGTATATTGTTGCGTCGTGAAGTCACGCTTTAGGCTGTATCGGACCGGGAGCTCTCACTCCTTGCGTCCGCCCACCTCGGCAGTCGGCCACGCCCCTTCAAGAGTCTGTGGTTTGAAGATGCTGGCAAGCCTGGAGCTGGAGGGATGGCCTGACTTGTTCATGCCCTGCCGCATAAATCAGCGACTCTCTTGTGGTCGTCCACTGTCTTCCAAACCAGGGAATTGGCTGAAGATGAACCCACTATCCTGGGCTGCCAACCTGAACACAGTATGTGTTCACTTCTATCAAGTGGCAACTGATAGAACTGATAAATTAAACAGAACTTGCAATAAAGGAAGGATAAACATTAGATGGCTCTTCACATGAAGTGTTTATGGAAGGCTGTGCAAGTCACATGCAGGGAGGTGTGTCTAGGGTTCATAAACAAAGTAAATTTAACTCTTAAATGGCAGATAATTGAGCACTGAGACTGCAGGGGCATGATCTATACAACAAAACTGTTTAATTAAGCCAAAGTTGTTTTGGTGACTATAGTGTCACTTTAATTGTTGCAAGTTTTTCTGATTAATTTTGGTCTATTTAGGAATTGCTCTGCCTAATCCATATTGTTCAATTATTGCTTCTCCAGTTCTTTTTGTATAAATGTGTGATACCGTTCTTTTGCACGCGTTGTTTTTGATTCTTTCAAGTGACCTGACCGGTGCCGCTATTCACTTTGTTGGCTATTAGGTCATCCCTTCATGCTGTACCTAGTTGCTTTTAACAGTGTCTACATTATGGCCTCTGACATTATGACACATCCCTTCAAGCTCTGAACTTGCTGGCTTTTGACCTCAGTTCTGCTCAGTAGTGCTACACTCAATGAATATCCCTCAGTGCTGTTGTTATATTTTGCACAGATTCTTTGGTAATGAACATGCTCAGAGTTCAGACCTTGCCTTTGTCAAACTCCTCCTGTAATCTGGACCATCAGATACTAGTTATGCTAAACTCCAACGCTTACTTATTCTGCTTTGTGTATTAGACTGCATATGCCGTTCTCTACTATGCTGTTATTCCCCAATGTGACTAACTTTGCTCCCTGTCTAAAGTTGATCAATGTTTTACTCCTGCTCATTACAACTAAGAGGCTATTCTGACAATATTACTCATGGTTACAAACCAACTGCTATAAGCAGGGCCAGATTTACACATCAAGAAATTCTAAGGCACGGCTGCTCCCTATTTATAAACTTTATTGCAGAGAAGGCCCCAAGAGGCAGGCAAAGCTAGCCGGATCAAGGTGCATGTGTTAGTGTGGGGTATGTGTAGGAAAAGAGTGATAGTGTGGGGCTGGGTGTGGTCAGCAGGAAGTGATTGGCAGGGTACGGGGTATAAATAGGAGACATCAGTGGCGGAACTACCGCGGTTGCAGGGGTCACAGCTGCGACCAGGCTGGTCACTTCAGGGGGCCCAGCCACCCTGCAACCGTGGGTCCCGCCAGCTGAGTAATGTGGCCCCGGGCCGCGCGGTGTAACCGTCGGGGCCACATTGAAGGGGCCCATCGGGTGGCCCATGCTGTTAGACGTACGGGGGGGGGGGGGGGGGGGTCAGGGCAATTTTCACACCAGGGACCCATGGTTTCTAGTTACGCCTCTGGGAGACATGTTAGGTGCTTCCCCTTCCATTTTATAATAGGCTAGGAATTGTTCCCCTCCCATACCTTCAGTTAGGTTGTTTATGTATTTATTTATTTTGTGAGTGTATGCAGAGGTGTAAGTGCAGGCATGGTTTAAGATATTGTTAGACATGGTTGAAGGAACATTCCAGGCACCATAACAACATCTAAATAAATTTGTTATGGTACCAGGAGGCACCCAGACACACTCTCACCTCAATTGATTAAACTGTTCTCGAATGGTTTATCCCCAAGGTGACCCTCCAGGACCAATCTCAACTCATTGTGGTTGTGGTTAAAGGGTGTTCAGGGTTATTTGTTTAAGGTGTTGTTTGGGTTAATCCACTTGTGCCACCAATCATCTTGGCTCATGTTTGGGGGATTGGAGAACTACACTCTGGGGATTGCTATAATCACTATACTCCCCTGAGTATAATCACTAAGCTCTTGTAAGAGCTGTTCCTGCTACGCTCTTGGGACCAAGAGAGGCCTACCCACTGGAAGCGTGATCCTGGTCTTGGGTCCAGGGTGGGTGGAGGATGGCGAGACCCCAACCAAGCTGCGGCGGTTCGTGGGATTTACAGTGGTTATGGTGTTCCAGTGCAGTGCTTATGGTACTCGCAAGTACTAGGAAGCAGCGATTGACTGAGGTACACACACGGTCTGTCACATTGGTGGCAGCGGCGGGATGGCGTCCTAGTGCGAGGAGAAGCATCCTGGAGACACCGGTAACGTGTTGATCATAGTGAGGGCAACGCTAGCATTCATGCAGTGCCCCTGAAAGCAGAGGTGTCCATTAACTTGGTGCAGGCAAGTATGGCATACTCTGACTCTTGCAAAGATTTTCTGGCTGAGGTGAGGCAGCAAGTGGCCTGGTATGGCCCTGATGTGTCCATGGATACCTTTCAGGCGATCTAAAAAACAGGTAACCATCGAAAGACAAGCGAAGAGGGACCAAGGATTCCTGCTGGCTAAAGCGGGGAAAAGAAGTCTCCAACGAAAGGAGGTTTGCCTCTCTCCCCAGAGGCAGCTGGAGGTACCCGAAGTAGGGGACCTCATAGACTGGTCCTGTGAGGAACCCCAACAGGCAGGTGGAGATGGGGCCGATGTCTCTCTACCGGCCCTACAGGGATGCTGGGCAGCCAGCCCAGATCCCCAGTGGCAGCTGGAGTTATAAGGAGAGGAGAAAACCGGTCTCTCTCCTCAGCGGGAGTGCATCTCACAGGGGGAGGAGACAACCGGTCTCCCTCCCCAGCGGCAGTGCATCCTACAGGGAGAGGAGACAACTAGTCTCTAACCCCAGCGGCAGTGCATCCTACAGGGAGAGGAGACAACCGGTCTCTCTCCCCAGCAGCAGTGTATCCTACAGGGAGAGGAGACAGCCGGTCTCTCTCCCTAGCGGCAGACAGTATTACCAGGAGAGGAGATTGTCAGTCCCACATCCCAGCAGCAGCAAGCAGCCCTGGGGGTGGAGAAAGTCGGTCCCAATACCCAGCACCAGGCCACGTTACCGGGAGTCGAGACAGTCGGTTCAATTCCCCAGCGGCAGCTTACCTTACAGGGAGAGGAGTCAACCAGTCTCGCTCCCCAGTGGCAGGGCAAGTTATTGGGAGTGGAGATGGTCGGTCTCACTCCCCAGTGGCAGTGTGCAACACAGGGAGTGGAGACACCCGGTCTCCCTCCCTAGCGGCAGCTGGATATACCGGAAGAGGAGACAGCACGCCTCTCTCCCCAACTACAGGGGGACAGCACGCCTGACCCCAATGGTGACGGAGCCGCTGTCTCTGCACCAGACCTACAGGGATGCTGGGCGGCCGGTCCAGATCCCCAACCAACACCGCAGGAATGCCAGGAGAAGGAGGTAGGCAATCCCTCCTCTCCACAGCAGATCCTAAACCAGGTCCTGGGGGTAGTATTCGCTGACCTCATCCCAGCAGAAGAGCTGGCATCTGGGCAGAGAGCAGCTGGCCTATGCCCTATGCCCTCCTCTTTCCCTTTGTCCCGGGCCTGAATACCTGCAGGCTACCCTGAAGCTCTGGCAATAGGGCAGAATCTCTGGCAATAGGGCAGAGCGCAGTTGGCCTCTGCCCTCTCCTTGTCCCCAACTGCAAACCGGAAAGCAACCGAGAGACCAGGAGTACCAGATGCCCCCTCTGCAGCATGGGACAGTCAGGACAAAGCTGGACACCTGAGAGCTACAGGTCAAGTACTTGGTGGGTTACACGACCGACAGGAGGTCAGGTACCTGATTAATCTCCCCTTGGCAGGGAAGATATTTGATGAAAGTAACCTCAGCACTGGCTTTTAGAGGGGCCTGTTTGCCAGCCTCCTACCCTGTGATTATGGCCCTGTGACAAACTGAACCTCGTCAAGAGTTCTTGGAGGGGCCTGCTGGCCAGCCTATTGCCTCAGGACTATGGGCCCTGCAATATACCTTGCCCAATGCACTTTAAATGGCTCTGTTCATGTGAAGTATGTACTTTTGTATTCCAGACAGAGAGACCAACCGTTAGCCCTAATTCTCTGGAACTTTTTTGGGCATGGGACCATGTGCACGGGGGCTCAAAAATAAGACTTCCAGGAATTTCCTGAACCCCTGCTCTGATCTGGGTGATATTTGGATATGTTGTTCACCCAGATCAGGGCTATCAGGGGATATGTTATGTTTTAGGGTACTTTCTGAACTTTGTGAAAATTAGTTTTTTCTGCCTGGAGATAATTGAGTTACTTACAGGACTTTACTCAATTATCTCTCAAGCAGAGGGGAGGGATTGTGTGCTGTACATGGGCGTGTCACAGACTGTATGTTTGTTCTGATTGGTTTGTGTCCTTTGTGTTCCTGTGCCCCATCAAGTCCAGGGGGTGTTCCTCTGGCCTGGAGAATTGTGTAAAAGCCAACCTGAACCATTAAACTATCATATCATCTTGCACCTTCATGAAGTCATGTTTGAGGATTGGAGAACTACACTCTGGGGATTGCTATAATCACTATACTCCCCTGAGTATAATCACTCACTTGTAAGAGCTGTTCCTGCTATGCTCTCGGGACCAAGAGAGGCCTACCCACTGGAAACTGGATCCTGGTCTTGGGTCCAGGGTGGGTGGAGGACGGTGAGACCCCAACCAAGCTGCGGCGGTTCATGGGGTTTACGGTGGTTATGGTGTTCCAGTGCAGTGCTTATGGTACTCACAAGTACTAGGAAGCAGCGATTGACGAAGGTACCCAGTCGAGGTGCTAGGCGGTCCGTCACATCCACTCTATTTGGGTGCAGGGTTTTTCTAGAATTATTGAGTTTAGTGTAATAGTTGGGTGCTTCATTAATAAAGGAAAGTAAACCAAGGGTTTGAATAAAGTGTTTTCAGGTTTAGGCTTTGAGTGCTTCACTTTGTGTAATGGATAATAATATTAAACCCAAGTACTGACTACTTTAATAAATAGTCAGGATTCCAGTCCTTAGAGGTAACTGGGCTTCACGTAAAATAGAATGAGAGAAAAGTCAAGACTAGTCAGGATCAAGGAACACCAGAAAACAGATAAACAGACAAAGCCACATCAGTATAGTTCTGTTAGAGCGTGATGTGAATGAGCATTTAAGCCGCGGCTAGATCTCGGTCGGCAAATTCAGTGTGGACACATAGTGGAACGGTTTGGAGATCTAAAAGTTGAGACCAAAAGCCCTGTGGGCCGACAAAGGTTGGCCCTGAAGGGAAACCAGAATACATAAATTTAATATCGAAAATAGAGATAGACAAAATATGTAGAAATCATAAATAAAATTAAGGAAGACATTTAAGGTGGCATGTACAAGAAAATGAACATAAATATACATAAACCTCTAGTCAAATGCCAATATAATCAGAATTGACTCACCTGGGAGGCAAGCAGCAAAGAAAGTTGGGAAGAGTCTCACAGCTACATATCACTGACTAGAAGATTTTTTGTTCAAATTGTTTAACTATTTATTTGCTGCTGGGAGGATTCAGTAAAGCAAATATGAAGCATCTTTTCCGATGCTGCCCTTGTTGATTTTTATTTAAACTCTAGTGAACTCATATTGGCAGTCTGTACTGTGCTACATTGGAACCTGGGCTGGCCGGTCTTTGAAGCAGTAAAATAGGGATATTGGGTTACTTGTATAGGGCTATTCTAGGTGGAGTTGTCCAGCTTCTGTAAAGCTTGGACCCCCTTGGAAGCTACTCCTAATTTTTTCCCACTACATGCTCTCCTCTGTCCTTTCGATTTCCATTGTATTTGTGTAGCTCTTTATTTACTGCCTCCTTGGTCCTTAGTGATGATCTGCAAGGTTTAGTTTATATTGCAACAATTGCCTTTATTAATAACTCTGTTATGAGTTGGAATGTTACATTGTTTTGGGATTGATACATGCTATTACAGCTACATCCTTGCAGCTATCAGGAACCTATTTATTTATGAGTTCCTAGCTTTTCTGTTTTAATCTAGTTATTTCAAATAAAGTTTATTTATTTTCTTGTTAAGACGTTGCTTTGGGGTGGTGGTTTGAGGGGGATCAGCCCGTTTGGATACGGGGTGGTCTTACCTCATCTTTTTTTTCTCCTCTTCTGTGCTATATGCAGGGTTATGCCCTTTCTGCCACCCCTATATCCCCTTTTTTCATACTTCCTATTGGGTTTCCTGTTTAGGGAGTACTACTATCTATAAATATACATAAACCTCTAGTCAAATGCCAATATAATCAGAATTGACTCACCGGGGAGGCAAGCAGCAAAGAAAGTTGGGAGGAGTCTCACAGCCACATATCACTGACTAGATGTAAATTTTTGTTCAAATTGTTTAACTATTTATTTGCTGCTGGGAGGATTCAGTAAAGCAAATATGAAGCCTCCTGTCTTGCCATAAAATTACTTTTTAAATCATACAAGCAGAGGACATAAAACTAATCGAGTTCAGCTATTTCATGAAAGGACTGATTTCACATTCTTCATCCAATATATGGGAACAAAGTACCCAACATGTAAATCCAAAATAATTATGTTTAAAGGAACACTGTACTCACCAGAACAAATACAATAAGCTGTGGTTGTTCTGGTGACTATAATCATTCCCTTAAGTTTTTTTGCAGTAAACACTGTCTTTTCAGAGAAAATGCAGTGTTTACATTACAACCTAGGGATACCTCCACTGGTCACTTCTCAAATGGCTACTAGAGGTCCTTCCCGAGGCACACTGAGCAGCACTTCCATTCAGTGTCTCCACCCATAGCATGACGACACGGAACCTTCCTCATAGAGATGCATAGATTCAATTTATCTTTTTGAAGAGATGTTCATTAGCCAGGGCTCTGTTGGGCTTGTACCTGATCTGC